>NC_081412.1:503416242-503566242 GCF_030272615.1 Cryptomeria japonica
CAAGGTGCTAGTTGGATTTGGAAATTCTCTTCTCTCTAAGGTTGCTCTTTGCTCTTTATTTTTAAAACTGATTGTTCTATTGGTTGATTTTTAACTTGCAAGATGTTTCAATGTTCATGACAAGAAGACATGGAACACACGGAAACAATGGCTATCCCTATGCTAAACATTGAGTGTATATTCTTGTGAGGATGTTTTCAAATCCCCAATGTTATAACTAGTTTGATTTAAAATAAAAGACACATTAGATAGACACTTTATTCAAGGGTCATCAATAATATCATAGCCCACTAGTCTCGATACTTCGTCAGCTCAAATAGCCTTGTCACCCCCTAGAGGGTGCCCATTTTTTTGCCTTTTTCCATAAATTAACCCAGAGCGAATTGCTTCACAATTGGGTAGTTATCTTGGGAGATATGTGGTGAGTAATCTTGGGGGCGGATTCTTCTCCACCCTTGCACTATGATATTGCCAATGTTTGGCAATTAACTTAGCTCCAAGTTTCTACTTCTATGGTTCATAATAAGGATTTTGTTCAAAGATATCCTTTGAAGTCGTGCAAGCATGATTGAGGCCTATAGCCCAACAAACTATCAAACAAGATGTAGTCACACAAGCATGATTGAGACCTCAAGGACCTACAAAGTGCTCAATATAAGATAACTCAAAAGAGAAAACTCAAATATGCTCTGTCGCCCGGGATTTTCATCTCAAAAGGTGATTTGATTATAGTGAGTTAGATTACTTAACTTTAGTTGTACTCACTTGGGTCGTACCCTTCTCACTAGCCCCCTCAAGGCTTCGGGAAGGCAAGCCCTCTAAAGGATGTAAAATGTTTGAAGTAAAAAAAGCGTAAAAGAGTAGATTTGTCTTTTTGATCACCCAATTAAGGGGATAACATATGGCTACCACTTTCGAGACATGAAATCGAAGCGTTCTTTTTATCCTTCCAAAGAAATGATTTTCTATCATTTATTCAACAAGCATGGTGTTCTTTTAAATCCTTCATAATAATTGATTTTTTAACTAGGAAATGGCAATCTTGTTCAACGAAATAAAAAACACATTTTGCTTGAAAGTAACTTGATTTGTGAGAGTGGACAAGTTGATTGTTCTTTTTAACTTACAAAAATAAGATTGATTGTGCTTTTTACCTTTGCAAGAAAATGAAAGATTGTTGATCTTTTTAGAATTCAAAATTTGAGGTGTGAATCCCAACTTTGCAAGAAAGTAAACATTTGATTTGTTGTTCTTTTTACCTTGCAAATATGATTATTTTTAGAGCCCAAAAACAAGTGAGGTACTTCTTAGAACAACAAATTGAAAAATGAAGTTTTTTTTACCCAAATTGAAAAATGAAGTTTTTTTTACCCAAAAGGAAATATGAGTTCTTTTTAACCAATTTTGAGAAAGCTACAAAAGAAATCACTAAATCCTAACTTAAGTCCTCCAAATCTGCAAGAAACTGTTAGAAACCTACAAAGAAAGAAGTTAGTGAAAATCCAAAACCTTAGGTGGGCTTCTACAAGCCTAATTTCAAATCTTGGTTACAAATTTTTGTCTCTACCTTATATGCGCAAAAACAAAGATCATGTGCACTAAGAGAACAATCGTATGCGCAAAAATATCAGTCAAATGCGATATAAGAAAAGTCAAATGTGCAAGAAGATATGTTATAAGCGCTATAAGAAAAGTTAAATGTGCTAGAAGATTTGTCATATGCGCAATAATATCCATCAAATGCGCTATAAGATCTATCAAATGCGTGATAACAGATGTTATATGTGCTAATCTGCGTTTGAAAAACTCTAGGTGTGAATCCTGCGAGAAAAAATTGAAATTTTGAAATTTCAGGGGTCAAGCCCCACAATGGGCGCCCAAAACGTGTGCTAGAAATGTGGGATCAACCTGTACTACAAGGGAAATCACTCAAACACACACATGGAACATTAAATTAGAGGTTATAAATCAACAAAATAAGCTAGTGAAACTAAACTCTTTAAAACCGTTCCATGCTCCTCTATCTCTAAAGATCCTCAAGATTCAAGGTGACCCTCACTTGGAAGAGCACTTGATCTCTTGGATGACAACCTAGAGAATGAGATTTAAATGATTCTAGGATCAAAATGGATGCAACTAAGATCCTAGTGAATTGTAAGATGATGGATGAGAGCTAGGATGCAAGATGCAAGACTAAATGCTCAAGATGATGAAGATAATGAAACTAGATTGATTCCAAATTAAAGATTAAATGATACTAGATGAGTTAATTAAGCTATGAAAAGATATGCATTTAAACTAGATGATGTCCTAAAACATGATGCAAATGCTAAATGCTATAATGCTTGAAGATGACTTGAATGAACTCCTTAACCTACAAAATGATTATAATTTAGATGTGCAAGATATTCGATCAATGGAATAAGGGATGGGCCTTATTTATAGGAAAAATAGAGAAATGGATGGTTGAGATTGAGCAATCTCAACAAGGGCTAGGATTGAAAGTTGTCAATCCATGTGAGGGATTCAATCTAATCCCAAGTTGACAAATGTCACCTTGAGAGGACTTGAGAGGAGACGTAAGATGAATTAAATACTTGAGGAGACATGATGGTTACCTTAGGAGGTAAGGTTAGGGCTGGGTTAGTGGATAACCAATGGATAAAGCCTTTACCCGAGGGGTAAACTCTTGTGCAAGGGTTAATAGGATAACTAGGGTCAAAGCCATGAATGCTTGATGAGCCCCTTGGGTTAGATGAGGGTTAAGTTAGAGAGAAAATCTCTAACCATGAGGGGAGGTTAAATTAACCATTAATAGTTAATAGGAATTTTGGGGACAAATTTGTAAGAGTCCTTCCAAATTTGGGGAACTCAACAAGTTAACTTGTTGAAGAAATGAAGCCTTTAATACATTTAGAAGACTTTCTTCCAAATTTGAGAAGTGGCCTCCTCAAGTTTAGGGAAAGGGCATGATTAGGAGATTAGACATGACTGGGATGGGATTAGGAGATTTCTAGAAGGATAATTAGGAGGCAAGTGGGAGATGTAGGATTTTACAAGTGGGTGAGGAAAAATAGGATTTAATTAAAATAAAATTGATTTATTTCAATTGTTGGTTGCAACTTGCATTTGATAGATTTAAATAAATATTGATTTATTTAAATGTGAATTTTGAATTTTTGCAAGTGGGGGGATTTAATTAAAAGGGGAAAGGGGATAAATGGAAATTTTTAATTAAAAGTGAATTTAATTAAAATGGCTAGAGGGGGGGGTATTTAACTAAATGCAAATTTAATTAAATGGCTTAGATAGAAGAAGGGAAATATTAATCAAATCTTTAATTTTATTAATAGGCTAACTAGAAGAATAGGGATATTAATTAAATCTTAATTTAATTAATTGGAAGAATTAGGGATACTTAAATGAATAAAATTCACTTAATTTGTTGTGCAACTTTTAGGTGTCTACATTAGTTATTTTGTTGTGCAGGTTATCAAGGAGCTCCAATTGTTCACCCTCAAGTATCTAGGCCATCCTAATTGCATAATAGATTAGATTATATCATGTTTTAGATTATCATTTAGCTTAATTTCATATCAATTCCATAGAATTCTCATATCTCATCTTCATCTTCGCTTAATTAAATCACTTAATCTTTCAATTTGGAATTACACCTCCATCTTGCATATCATCTATCATAGTTCTTCATTCATATCATATCAATAGTTTTTCATCTAATCACTAGGATCTTAGTTGCATCCATTTTGATCCTAGATCATTCTTCATCTCTCATTCTTTAGGTTGACCTAAAAGATCAAGTGCTCTTCCAATCTGAGAGCCACCTTGAATCTTAAAGATCCTTGGAGATAGAGGATCATGAGATGGTTTTGAGTAATTTGATTTGATGAACATGTTTTCTTCATTAGGATTTCTTGATATAATGTTTCATGGGTGCATTTGATATTTTCTTGTTGTCTTGTAGGCCGCCAACAAATCAAGTGCATAGGAATAACATCTCCCAATGCATGATGAAAGTTCCAGTTAAGCACACTTGCCCGCTTTGCAACACTCTCTGCTCAACACTTCTCATGAGAAGATGAATTTGTTTATTCACATATACATCACCCTATGATAATGTAGACACAACACCTAACAACCATCAATCTCCAAATTACATGAATATAATACCCATTTATACAAGTCATCAACCTTGACTACAAGGTCGACTCAACCCTCAAGACCTAAATACAAAATTACATCATACAATACATAAATAAACCACCAAACCAATACAATGCCAAGATGATATAGCATGGACCCAAATCAAATCCTCAAAAACGCAACACCACTAGAAATCTCACCAAAATCTTTTACAATACACTACACCACCAAAAAATGTCGCATAACATGAAGAACATCACCAAACCCATAAGATCCACAATAATGCACACAATGATCAATGCAGACCAGCACAATTAGGAAACACCAACAATCACATTAAAATAATCTGCAATAGGTGCACCAACACCACTTAATCAAATCTTCATCGATCAACATGTTGATACTCAAGAACACTCAAACAACAGCAACTGGGACTACAAAGATAACTTGCAAAGCACCAAATCATGAACCATCCGAATTGACGATACAAATGAATATCCCAAACACTCTCCCAAATCTGCAACTCAAGATGTAATCATTCTAGAGCACAACAGATCAAATACCAGAACACTGCAACACTGAACACAGAAAAACCAATTCTCATACCAGAATCCATAACTCGATCAAATCACCACATAGCATCATGAAACCAACATTGAAATAGGTATCTCTAGTTGATTCAACATATCAAATAGATAAACCAACCAGATCAACTCTTTGCAATCACCAGAACACCAAAACATGGGAATATGTTGCATCAATGACAACAACATATCCTAGCAGCAACAATATCAAAGAAGACAGTGAGTCTCTCCTGGGTGGTAGCCCTTTTTTTTTAGCAATGAGCTCTAGGCAGTGTGCTTGAATGCATTCGCATTCCCCATTGTATTATTTGTAATAATTATAACAAAGTATCATCATGTTGTGGGTAGGTTCCCACTGTGGTTTTTCCCTTGAGTTTTACACATCAAAAATCTTAGTGTTATGTGTGTTCTTGATGTGGTACTAATTTATGCTTTCATGCTTAATTATTAGATCTGAGAACAAGTTTAAATTGTGTAAGTTTTTGAGACAACCGAGTCACCCCCCCGCCCTCTCAGTTGTTTGCCTAGAATCAAAGCTATTTCATCATAGTCACAAGACATATTTGTACCAATCAAGGAGGAAGAGAAGGACGTTTGTATCTAACAAGTTGAAGGTAAAAATTCTTTGATTGAAGATATCAATCAATTTTTTTATTAGCATGCGTTTCATACTAAAATTATGTTGATAAATATGGAAAACATAATTTACTAGATGTGATGTTGTGAAAAATAGGAATTAGGGTTTCACTGAGCAAATCTACTAAATAACCTAATTAACACAACTACATTGAAAGAGGGTTTCAAATCCAAATAGATCTAGCCTCAATCCAAATGAGAAAAGGGTTGAGATTCTAATTGGATTCACTAGTTATTATTGGTTACCCTCTTTCTTAGTTGAATTTGGAATGTAATTATGAAATTAAGGTAAATGTATGAATAATTAAAGTAAATCATCACAAATAGACTACTACAGATATACCACGGAGCCAAAAACTAAGATCTGGGCAAAAGAAGATGTTTAGAACTTGTTCCCAAAAGTTCAGCCTAATTTTTCAAGACTAGGTGCACATATCTGCCCTGGTCCTTCAAATTTTTTACTATCAAAAGCTTCAAATGTTCGTCACTATCGACTCTACCACAAATTTTTAGTACAACTCTTGCACCTGTTTCCTACACATAGAAAGAGAGGGAAATATGTTGGGAATACCTGGGTTTGCCTTAGGTCAAACCCTCATTTTGGAATTAACCATGAAATTAAATTGATAAATGTAATGAAAGACCATAATAAATTACTTTCCTTTTTGAGTAAAAGTTTGAAATGATTGAAACAATAAAGTATACCTTGATGAAGTTTTGTTTGACCTTCCTACAAAGGTTTTAGAGTTTCATATAGAATGCCTTCATAAAACATTGACCATGGATGCCATCTTTAATACTTGAACTTGACTTCACTTCTACTCCAATGCTTGATGAATGATTGATTTCTTTCTCACTTAAATTGAATTTTGTCAAAATGTAATTGAGATCATAGAAGTTGTTAGCTTTAAAATGAGAGGGGTATACCACATTTTATACTTGACTGCTTGGAAAAAAATTAATTTTTTGGAGTACGTCGACATGGGATCTAGTTTCCCTTTCATTTGAGATGACCATTGTAGGGCCCAAAAATGGGTCTTGGTTAGGAGGACCAAGGTGCCCAAAGACTTAGTCTTGAAAAATGAGGACTCAACATGAGGGGGAAGGAGAGAAAATAATAATAATGCATGATTGATATAGAGTGTGAGCAGAATCAACACAGTAGTCAGGTATCGAAAGACGAAATGCCAAAGTGAGGCCTAGCTAAGGACAAAATTGTAAGTGAGTACAATTTATGACACTACATTTAGCCTCCACTTTAGTGGGAGTATGAGACTAAGCATACTCATGGTAAAGTACAAAGTAGCATTCAAAAAATTCCACCAAGATATCAAAGAGACAAGACACACTAAGCCCCAAGGGACTTTAGGATCTTACTACTCTAATATCAAGATAAATGGGACAACATAAGAAATAAAAAGGGAGACAACTTGATTGTACTAGCTTAGTAAGATTTTCTTACTGTGACTCATGAAAAATAATAATACCAAGTTACAAAGCAAAGGGCTTAGTTTGCAAAGTAACTTGAGTACCAAAAATATGTCATGTTGAATATAAAAAGTGTAACATTGAGCGAAGTGTATGCCCCCATGTTATAGTGATTGCAAACACCTTATCAGGATAAATTTATTTAAGGTGGAATTCATCCAAAAGACAAGCACATGACCATAATGAGATACTCCAGGAAAGGACAAATCAAAGGATAATAGTCACAAAAAATATAGGAGAAAGCACATAAGGGATCCACTAATTGTGGGGTTAGTATGCTCTAATGATAAATGATATATATCAAGAGTATTTGTATTGAATTTACCTCATCCCCCAAAGGTAGTGGAACTACAAACACAATGGAAGAAGAGAACAAGTATCTTTTTGAGTCAACATGGAATAGACCAAAAAGAGATCTCAATGCTTTGCATCATCCCCAAGTACAAACAACAAAAGTCACAACATATAAAAGAAAGGATATACAAATAGAAGAATGTCACAAAAAATTCAACCTCTTTATTACCTTGAACCAACAAAAAGGGTCATCCAAAGAGAACCTAACATGGCACAAAAACATATCAAGCAACACATCGTGAGGGAAGCACATTACGAACAAGAAAACACACAAAAGAGAATCTATTACACGAATGAAGCTAGTCAAGCAAATCATCCACCTCTTAATCTTGTTGAAAATCATTTAGGGATAGTGGACAAGATGTAAGAGGAGCCACTTTGAGTATAATAGATGGAGCTACTGCAAGTTCCAAACAAGTACCATGCTTTGATGATAAGTCACTTTGTTTGTTAATAGGAGCTAGGGTTAATGCTTTTGAAAAATGTGAAGATAATTCATGATTAACATAAATAAGCTCATACATATCATTAGAATAATTAAAATCATTAAAATCAACATTGTTAGTATGAATTACATAATAATCCATATCATCATCTAGATTAATAAAAATAGGATCTCTAATACAAAAATAACTCGAACCATCATTTTTCTTAAGTATTTTTTATCTTGGTGATTTGAGTTGAACTTTCTCCCTAGGGTTAGGCGAAGGTTGGACAAATGAGATCAAAACAACATTGGGTGTCTTCAGGGAAGAAATGGTTTGGGAATAAATCTCACGAGCCTTGGAACAACATCTTTGTCAGTGTTCTCTCACACAACAATTCCTTTTAGTTTTAGTCGAGAGTTGCGAAGGTGAAGGATTATTGGACATAGGCTTCTTTTCTTCCCTTAAAGAAGGAACGAGAGAAACCCCACTTGGTTGAGATGTACAAGATGCCAAGAAATTTACTTTTTAAGATGTGGTAGGTAGAACTGGGGCATATATAGGAGGAATAGAAGGAGTAGGAAGAATACCAGATCCATTATGAGGAGGAGGAATATCCATAGGTATAGGGTCTCTAGGCCTACTAAAGGACATGATCATATCATTTTTCCACTTTTGGTAAGATAACAAAAGGATTTCACTATGAGGCTTAAGAGGTTCAAGTTGTTTAGGCCAAAAATAATCAAGAGTTATATTTCCACACTGTACCGTGGGTTGGTAAAGGCTACGATTAATTGTTATAATAGTGTCATTATATGGGGATTTAAAACTGTGATTAATTGTTATAATAGTGCCATTCTAAAGAAATTTCAAACATTTATGAATTGTAGAATGGATAGCTTTCATGGAAGAGAGCCAAGGATGTCCAAAATTCACATGAAATTGATCTAATGTAGGAATAATAGCAAAAGTCGTGTCTAAGAACTTAGTACCAACCTCGACGAGAAGAGTAATAGAACCAATAGTAGGGTAAGAGAAACCATCATACACCTTGAACCCAACATAATTTTACCATATTCTACTTGATGCAACTTTAAGATATGAAGATATTATTCATTATTCACATTCACCATATAGATTGGATCAATGAGCACAACTCATGAGAGTTTGTCTTTGATGTTGGCAGTTATATATAATAGGCCATCCGGTGCCAAAATAGCCTTACTAGGATCAAAAGTAATGCATGTCTTTAGGAGGTATATGTTTGTGAACAAGATTTACAACATTGTTAGATTCCATACCAAAGTCACTAGGAGAAAAAAGCAAGAGACTCGGCCTGAACAAAATTGGTAAAGTGCGAAAACAAGAATTGGTGAATATGTGGAGATTTTGATTAGGAGGAGCTATGAATTTTCTTCCTTTTCCATTCACACCAACTATGAATGTATTATTATTATCAAGAAATTATTGAATCTTGTTCCTCAACGTGTAACATTTTTTCGTATCATGGCTAGGTCGACGATGATATTGACAAAAGGTTTTGGGATCATTGTAGGGTGGTAATTGTTTAGAAGTGTACTTGATGGGAGTAAGTTTCAAAACATTAGTGTTTATCAACCTTGACATTATACTATAAAAAGACTCAAAAAGAGGAGTTAATTCTTTTCTAAAGTATTTAGATAAAAAGGCCACACCTGATGTCGTGGCTACCACTTAAGTGTTGATGTTGTCATTTATCTTGATGTAACCTTTGTTTGGTTTAAACTTCACAAATTTTTTTTGAGAAACCTCATTCTTATCAATTGTAGTCATTTAAGAGGATGATTCAAATTGACTCACTTGAAGTTGATAATTATGAAGCACTGCACACAATTAAGTGGAGGAAGTAAACTCAGAAAATAGAAGCTTATCTCTAATGTCTTTTTGTAAATTAGCAATAAGAATTATTTGAACACGATGACTAAACACTTGTTAAAAATTTGAGAATGCAAATGTTTATATCTACCAATAAAATTAGTCACTTTTTCTTTAACTCCTTGTTTATAATGAATCAAATCAGTCAAAGTAATTTTAGGACTAATATTATTTTGAATTTTTGAATGAAAACATTAGCCAATTGTTGAAAAGAATTAATAGAATAAGGAGACAAAGAACAATACCATTGCAAAGCATTATACCTAAAGGATCTAGTAAACAATTTAGTCATAAGTCTTTGGTCATGAGCAAAATCACTACACAAATTTTGAGATATCTTCACATGAGTAAAGGGGTCACCTTTTACATTATAAAACTCCAATTGAGAGACTTCCAAATGTTTAGGGGGAATTTCACAGACAATGTCATCAGATAGTGGGCTCACTACATCAAATGTGGGAACATTGAACTTGGATTGAGTAATAGAAGCCAATTGATGTTGTAGGGATGTAACAGTTTGGGCTAAGTTATTCATGGTTTCTTTGGTGAATGGATTAAAATTGGACATGTTGGATTGTGATGGAGGAGTAACATTGTTATATGTAGGTGGAGGTTGAGCATAAGGAGGTGGAACATTGTGGTATGTTGGTATCAAAGATGGTTGTGAAACAAATGGAAGGCTCACAGAAGGAGGTATGCAATAATATTGATTAATAGGATTTCCCCATGACTAACTTGTGTAGGATTTATATTTTGTGTAGTAGTCATGATAGAAGATGTAACTAGGCAAGGATGTAGGCATAGGAATAGAATGATTAACTTGACTAGTGGGTTGAGAGTAACTAAGGACTTTGACACAACTTTTGATTGGTATGATATTAGTGTCCACAATATGAGAAAGAGCACACAACAAATCAACACCAATTTTATCACTTTTCGCCATTATTTTGACGTATCCATTGTTGAAGATTTTCAAATTCATTGTCAATATTCTCTAATTGGTCAATAGTAACCTTGGTTAGTGATTCATCCACATAATGAGAAGTATGAGGAGAATGGGGATAAATGATATCATTTGTTGGTTAGAGGAAACACCAACATTCTCATGGAAGATGTGGTCCAAATGAGGCTCCATATCCTTAATGTTTAAACCTTGGGAAGCCTTAAGTTTACAACTTTTTCTCATTGGAATATTGTATATAGGACTAATGGTAACAAAACTCATGCACCAAAAAGGGAAATTTGAATGCCAAAATTGAAAATTATGATTAAGCAATACAATTTGTTATAACAATGATTGATTAACCAAGAAATTAAACAATGTGAATTATGATTTTGAACAATAAATACCTTTACATCATAACATAACATGTCATAATAATCACATTTCAAAATATACCTGAAAAATTATGCAACCCAAAAGTTAATTTTAGAATAATAAATCCAGGTTTTTTGTGAAATTAACTTCTAAATTTATGTAATTCAATTGAAAATAAAAACTATGAGTACAAATTTTAATTTTAAAATGCATAAAAAATCAATTCTAAAACAATAAATCAAAATCAATTATGAAAGATGTTGCATTCACCAAAATGTAATGTTATGAAAATTAGGAATTAGGGTTTCACCAAGTAAATACACTAAATAACCTAATTAACACAACTACATTGGAAGAGGATTGAACCCAAATAGATCTAGAGTCAATCAAAATGAGGATAGGGTTGAGATTTTGATTGGATTCAATGGTTATTATTGGTTATCCTCTTTCTTAGTTGAATTTGGAATGCAATTATGAAATTAGGGTTAAATTATGAATAGTTGAAGTAAACTGTTGCAAACAAACTACTACAGATATCCCATAGAGCCACAAACTAAGATCTGGGGAAAAAAAGATGTTTATAACTTATTCCCAGAAGTTCGATTTGATTTTTTAGGACTAGGTAGCACAGATCCGCCCTGGTCCTCTAAATTTTTTGTCATTGAAAGTTAACCCTATTCATCATTGTCGACTCTATTGAAATTCTTGAGTATATGTCCTACACCTATTTCTTGGACATAGAAGGAAAGGGAAATATGTTGGGAAGAGGGGTTTGCATTAGGTCAAACCTCAGTTTTAGAATTAACCATGAAATTGAATTGATCAATGTATTGAAAGACTGTAATAAAATACTTTCCTTTTGAGGGAAAGGTTGAAATTATTGAAACAATATTGTATACCTTGATTAAGTTTTATTTGACCTTCACACAAAGTTTTTTAGGATTTCATATAGAATGCCTTCATAAAACATTGATCATGGATGCTATCTTCAATACTTGAACTTGACTTTAGTTTTTCTCCAATGCTTGATGAATGACTGATTTCTCACTCACTTGAATTGAATTTTGTCAAAATGTACTTGGGATCATAAAAGTTGTTAGCTTTGAAATGAGAAGGCAAACTCCTTTTATACTTGATTACCCGAAAACAAATTAAATTCTTGGAGTAGGCCAACACATGATCCAGTTTCCCGCTCATTTGAGATGACTATTGTAGGGCCCAAACATGGCTCTTGATTAGGAGGACTAGGGCGCCCAAAGCCTTGATATTGAAAAATCAAGACTCAACATGAGGGGGAAGGAGAGAAAATTATGAGAATGCAGGATTAATAGGGGGTGTGAGCAAAATCAACACAGTAATAAAAAATCAAAATTCCGAACACCAAAGTTAAGCCTAGGTGAGGATGAAATTGTAAGAGAGTACAACTAACGATGCTAGACTAGAAAAGATGGAACATGGGGATGATCAGATTATCCTCTTTGAATTTTTAGTAGAAGAGTTTATTGATAGAACTTACGAGGATGTTTTGGATATCTTTGAATGTGAATCTTGGAATCAAAACAATGAAGGTGTTGAGTTTATATACCTCTCATGGGAAAGATGGATGAGTGCATTGTTTGTAGCATCAGAGTAACACAACAAAAGAATGGTGACATGCCTTTAAAAAATATTACCACAAGAGAGGGTGGATTCTTAATTGGTAGCCCAAGGTATGAAAATATTTATGATTTTTTTCCTTCTTTGTCACTATGCAATTCTTATGGAGAGAACACATAAGGGATGGATCATTTTTCAAAGGTTCAAAATTGTTGGAACATAAGAATGTGGGATCTAGGTGAGAATATAAGGCAAGAAAAGATTCAAATTTTTGATAAGTTGAAAACCACATTGATAAAATCACTTCATGGCTCAAGACTATCAGATTCCAGTTGTATCATAAAAGCACAGTGGAAGCATGTTGGTGTCTCCCCAAATTTGAGTTTAGAAAAAGAGAATGAATTCATTGTTGACAACCTAAGGTGTGAAAATAAATTTCAATTCTCAAAATTGTTGCTTTTCTTTATGCTAATACAAAATTCTTGTTGCCAAAGGGACCACACTAAAAGGGAGATTGGAGTAAGTGATACAATTTGCAAAATTGGAAATGAGGATTCACTATTACAAAATTAAGGTTATTCTTGCAAATAGAATCCAAGTGATGTTATAAGGATAAAAAAATGGAGGATTTTATATTGCCAATGAGATTCCCATTTTTTCATCTATATTGAAAGAATTTCTATATACTTCATTTTGACTTTCAGATACTTCCAAATCAACATAGGGCACTCTTTAGAAATTAATCACCAGTAGATAAAGGATTCCAATATTCCATGAAGTTGGAAATTAGCTTGTATAAAAAATTCACATGAGAAAATAATTCTACTAGTGCTCAAGGCATATAGGAAGACACAACACCAATAGGTATAAAAGGTAACGTATGAGTTTAGATAAGTGTGAATGGATTCTATGTCATGACTTAGTATGTTTACTATTGTTATTCCCATCAAGCTATACCATCAATATCATTTATGGTTTACTATTGTTATTCTCATTCAGTAGTGTTTCATGACTTAGTATGTTTGATTACAAGTATGACCACATGTGTACAAGCTAATTTGTATACATTCACAAGTGTTGCAATATATGATATAGTAGACATCTTAGTCACAAGGAGGAATATTTTCTATTTTGTGACTACTAATGAAGTTTTCTTAGCCCTCATGCATGTAATCACTATTGGTACTTGGGTCAACAAGATGATTTCTTTATAGGGATTTCCTTATGTGATAGCACCAATCACCAATGTGATGCATAAAGAAGTAATTATGCAGATGGATTAAATACAAAGGAAACTCCCCATAAATAAGAAGGTAATTAACTCATATTTTGAAATTATTATTTCAAATTTCTCACCATCAGTAGCTAAAGAGAAGGGAGTTGCTTTGGTTACATCGTTGAGGAAATATCTCATAGCAAGTGAGAAAATAAAATAGGAAGGATTAAAAAGGGGAATAATATATTATAAATGTGCTTCCCACTATCATACTGGAGGCTTTTTTAGGTGACCAATATGAACTAATGCTTGGAATAAAAAAGTGCACAGACTTCCATCAAAATTAACTAGTTGTTGGCAAGTTCAATATTCAAATTTGGTTGGAGTAGTTGTTATTTTTATATAATGTTATTTGTTAATTCTCATCTATACCATTTATATTCTAAATCTAATCTTGAAGTTATTTTCACATTAAAGTAAATTTTGAGACAATTAGTATAGTTTCTAGCAAGGTGTATCTAAAAAACACAGAGGCAAGGAAGGTAATTGTTTTGAATTGTGTAATTATTGTTATGAGGGATGCATTTATAGTTATAAATAAAAAATTGAGTGTAAAATTCAGATCTATAATATCATCAAATGTATCACAAGTTTTAGGAATGAGTTTCCCAAAAATAGTGCAATACAAGTTGAAGGTCCAAGGCACTATTTGACCTATAAAGAGAAATTGTCTTGGAAATGCTTCAATGAGGAAACTAACAAGCACTTCAGTAATTTTCCTAATTAATTGGATAACGAAATAAACTTATTTTCTACTATCATTTTGAAAATAATATTGAGTGATCATAAGGTGTCAGTGGAAGGACTTAGAAATTGCATAGACTACAAGGGACTGTGTTTTGCAAAATTAACATCCAAAGATTGGTATAGTATGGAATATTGTTGTATGATGTTTTTTTTTTGTCCATCAAAAGTATTATTATTGTTCCAAAATAGATCAAAAAATTGTCTAGCATCCTTCAAGTGAAGGCAAATTTTGGAGCAATTAGCATTGTTTCCTAAAGGTGGTATCTCCACATTTCCAAAGCGAAAGAGGTAACTTTTTTCCAATTGTGCTTGCTATTATGGAGGATGCACTAAATTTTGTAATAGCCCTATAGGTGGCAAAAGTAATTATCATTCTATTAGGAGAAGTTGCAAGATTTTTTGGTACAAGTTCCCCAAAGTTTATGTAGCTATACAATTTGAGAATTGAACTAGGAAAGATAAGTTTCTAGAGGAATGAAATTGGAGAATGACGGAATGGGAACTTGGTTATGCAGTAGAAGGGTCACAAATGGAGTCAAACAACATAGGTACACTTCTCAAGTAATTTTCAGGATGCTTCAAAGGAAGATGCAACATCACATAGGTACAAGGTCACAATTTGATATGTAGTTGAATATGATTGATTATATTGGCATGAAAACATTAGAGAACCATTGTTGCAATTTCTTGTGGACAAGCAATTTTCAGAAGGGAAGACTTGAAACCCTCCGTTTTTTTTAAAAAAGGCCACTTACCAAAAATAATAACTCCCTGTTAGCCAAAAATAGTAAGTCGACTATGATAGGAGACATTGAGATATATTATTTATTTAATATTTAGAATTTCCCAATACAATTTATATTATGGAGCCATCTCAGAAGGTAAATTTTATAATAGATTGTTATAGTGGGAATTACAACTTGTTTTTAGCTAAGTATCCAAAGATGACTATGGGAATTATTTGTGAGGCTTATGTGGAGAGGGAATATTTTATGATATCATTAATTAATATTAAATTTTCCCTCTTTTGACATCAAGGTGTGTGTCCTTTGGATTCATGTAGCAAAGAGTCTCAAACAAGAAATGACAGTTACAAATGGAAGGGTCTTTTGGGACAACTCAATAGTTGGCAACTCAATGGTCATAATGGGAGCCTCTTTTGAGGGAAAATTGATGATGTTTCATATATTTTACAAGAGGGTGTCGTGAGGGGTTTCTCCTCTATATATTTGGAGGTTATTTCACATTATATCCTCTTTATTTTAACTAGCTAGTGCTATATTTCTTTAGAGGTTGATAAAATAATGAAGAGGGATCACTAAGGATAATAAACCAAGGATATTGAGGCTCAAATTAAGTGTTAACAAGGGTATCCAAGGTAAATATCATCTAGAGGTTATATTGATGCTTAATGCTTTCCATTTTTAGTGTTTTCTCTAGCATTTTGCAAGAGATTTGTTGAGGATTTCAGTGTATAGTTTAAAACTTTGGTTTTAGTTTTGTAAAGTTTTTAATAAAAACATATATTACTATTCTTGGCTATTTTTGGGATGATATTTCATAAATTTTTAAATTATAATAAAGTGTGGGAAGTTTGGAGAAGTTTCAGTTGAAATTGTAGCTATTTCTTATGTGTTTGGATACCTAGAGTGGAAGTTTGTTCATTGTAATTTGTAGCAGATGTTCATTGCTATAAACTAATATTTTGAACATAAAAGTGGGTGTAATATCATGATTAAATATATTATAAAACAATCTCCATTGGTTGCATTAAGTCAGGTTTTAGTTTGTTTAGTTTTTTGAGGTCATTTTGACACACTTGATTTGTTTATTTTCAAGTTTATGCAAATATGGTTTAGAGATTAAAGATAATCATTCAATGTAATTTATATATTTGAAATAGGGACATCACATATGTCATTTCAATTCCATCTCTTAAGGCTTCCCTTTTCCATTTAATTTTTCATCTTTTGACCTTAATGCTTAATGCCCCATTGAAATTAAGTTTTATTCCTCTAGATGAAACCTTTCATTTATCATCTATTGTCTTGTTAGAAGAATCTATTAACCCTTGAATGAAAGGATATTAAGAAAAGTTTACAATTTATTAGCTTACATATTTTTGTCAATAATTTATAATTAAATCATAACATAAAACTAAAGGTGCATTAACTTATATATTTTTTAAAGATTTAATTGAATGACCATACTTCCAAACATATTAATGTAACATAATATTATAATCATGCTCCTTGTAATGATGGAAATAGAAGCCTTAGCCCAAGAATGCAAACTAAGATATTATTCATTCACTATTTCCACATTCATTAATTTTTCACTAGGGAACAACCAACAAAGTTCAACTTCAATCGAAAAGAAAAGATGAACGCTTTGATCAATTGTTCCCTTTTTCAAGAGTCTATTTGATATGATATGAATATGCATTGTCTAGGTAAAATGATAGGAAACTAGCAACATTCAACATAAACATAAGGTTACAAAATTGAAAACAAACATAGAATTACAAATTTGAATCAAGAGATAGAGAATAACTTGTGCCAACAATCTAGAGTTGAATATGTCAGACAAGTGTGCTAGGCACCCTAGTTTGAAGGTGTCTTTATCAACAAATTGCTTTGATTCCTAGATTAAGAGGCTATATAAATATTTCCCTCCAAAAACTTAAACTAAAAGTGTCAGACAAGTGAGCTAATCAACATAGTCCAAGGATTTTTACCTATTCAAAGTTTGGGATTGTCTATCTTGGTCTACCCAGTGTGATTCTACAACTCTCTACTATTGAATCTATACCCGCACACACAAAAGAGAGGAAAATGGTTGTGTTGTCTAGGGCGTTACCTAAGTCAAACCTTGTCTTGGTGTTCCCACCACCATAAAATCAATGAAGATGCAAAAAGAGATCTTACCCTATTAGGGTAGAGGCTAAATCATAATTGAAATATTGAATTGACAAGACTACTCCTTAAGATTGATAGCGATGGTGATGCAATGCTCTTTAGAAAATTTTTCCAATTGTTGATGCAATAACATTCAAACATGAAATCATACTTGAAGCTAGGTTGTTGTAGCTTCTTGTTCCTTGTACTCAAATCTGCTCTTGAATGAAGGAATTAGGAATGCTTGATCATTAGAATTTGTGATGATAGCTTCTTGAAAATTAGGATTTGTGAATGATAAATGATTGCCTTACATAGGGTTCTCAAGGTATTTTTGAGTTTAGGTTGACATAAAACTATCACGTATCAAAATTGAGACTAGATTTGAAAACGTAAAGACTAACTCTTGCATTGGCTACAATTTTGGTAAATTTTGGTGTGACATTAGAGAAGACGTTGGAGCATAAAAAAGGATGTTGGATCATAAAAGGATGTTGGAGTGTAAAAGGAACGCTTTTCACAACAGTTGAACATAGTCCCACCAAAACAATGCCTCCAAAAGAATCACGAGCATCAGGGTTTGTGATGCTAAATCAGGTCCTAATTGGAGTATTTGATGATAATGGATAAGATAAGGCCCAAATAGGCTTGAAATGACCCAAGAGAGGACACAATAAAGCAAGGGGTCAAATAGAGTGTGAAATTGTAAGGATATATAATTTACGACGCTATACTCCTAAAATGTTTCACTAATAAAAAGTTGGAGTTGGAATTAAATTTGAAGGATATATTTATGGAATAGATAAATAATGTTTCTTCAAATAAATTATCAATATATTGTGTAAATAAACACTTGTCAAAAATACTCTATTTATTAAAAATTATGATCAACTCAATTTAAATATTCAAATGTATTATAGGGTCATATTTCCTACAAATATTAATGTAGGGTGATATTTATAATCACTATCCCATATCTAAAAAATCAAGATTACATTAAATTAAATAATTATAATACTTTTTTTTTGCTCAGTAATAATAGTATTTTATTGATATTCAAAAATTGCTTTACAAAAAGAGATTGTCTTCCATCAGAGTTATCTAAATAGCCATAAAACCAAAAATCCCATCTAAAACATGCCATTACCAAAAGTTTTCAAATGAACATCAGCATCTACACTGCCCAAAAAGAAACTACCCCCTCCAATCAGTATCCTGCTAATTTTAAACAGTAAATAGGACAAAAGAAATCCATAGCAAACAAAAAACCCTAATAAGTGACATCACACCAACTCACTAACTTTGCCTCTACCGCAGGCCTCATTCTTCAGCTGGCTTGTGCATCTCTATTTGCTTTTGCTTCCTTGGGCGCAAGACTCTCCTCCCACCACCATCCCCTTCGGCCTTTGCAATTTCAATTACAACCTCCAATTCTTTGATTTCAACCAGCAATTTTAAAGCCTCCCATCCCTACCTCGCCTCCTCTCGATAGTGAAACTGACATAGCCCCTTTAGCCACCGTAAAAATGGCATTACACCTACTCTGCGACCATGAACACCTTCCACCAAGCCTTCCCGCACTTCAAAACCTACACCCGACACTGCCCACTCCAGGAAAGAGTCCATTCCTACCAAAAAAACTTCATGAATTGTCATCCCCATCACCCTCCTCACCGTACCTGTACTCTCCCCAACTTCCAAACCCCATACCATAATCAACGAATAGATGTCCATTCACGTCTTGTAACTGTTCTTTACCAGGTTGAAAGAATTCCCCAGAATAATTGCCACACGTTGTGGCAACAACTCATCCGTGAATTTGAAAAGACCCTGGAGTCTTTTGATGGTTATATCACCATAGAATGGGCAAAGTTGCTTCTTGGAACGCAAAGTGAAGTTGGCCTCCATAGCTTCCTTCCACATCGCTTCACCACCTCGCATCACTCTATTTCGCTCCTTCCTTGCAAAGAGCCCCTATAATTCACTCGGCTTTCTTCTCGAAGACGACACTAAACTGAGAAGATAGTCACTTAAATGTAAGAAGTAATCACTCGACCTTAAGCAATAAGACTACTCCCAACCTTAAATGTTCATTGTCTCTAGCCTTTACTTCTCTATTATTTGTGCGCTCCTCCGTGCAATGTAAGTTATCATCCTGCCATCTTATTCGTCATCAAAAAGCTTTTGCCTAAATTCTTCAAGTCTTAAAACTCCCACCTGATTAAATGACAAAGCCCATTTCGATAATATATCTGTCTCCCTATTACCTGTTCTCCTAACATGGCTAATTTGATATTCTTCAAAAAATTTAAGCTCCTCAATAACATTAGCAATCAAATTTTGTAAATGTCACGCCTCTATACTTCCCTTCATTAGAGCCTGTAGGATTATCAACAAGTCCCTCTCTAGATGTAACTTCCTGACACCTAATCTCTTGCCAACTTCAACTGCTAGCATTGTCGTCGTTGTCTCTGCAACATTATTTGCACCTTTTTCAAGTTTTTGAGCACCTAGAGCTACTAGTTCTCCCTTCCAATCTCGAACTATGAGCCCTGCCCCTAATGGTCCAAGATTACCTTTAGAGGCTCCGTCAAATATTATTTTCACCCAACCTTCCGAGGGTCTCATCCAATTGTCAATGGAGAGACAATCATTGTTAGATTGAACCCAGTCACGCCCCTTAACGAGCCAATTATAATACTTAAATATATAAGGATAATGCTCTTTGAAAATATTAATGTAGCATGCAATATTTATAAGGGTGCCCCTCAAAAGTGTTAAATCTAAAAATATATATATAATTATAGTTAATTTAACTACTATATTACTCAAATTTATTGAAACCAATTTAATATTTATGATCATACCCATAAATATTATATCTACTAAAATCACATTTTTCATAAACATTATAACTTGTAAAAACTACTTTAAAATTGATTTATAAATAATCACTTAAATTAATTTAAATACCTATAATACTTAAATATATAAGGAGCATTCTCCTTAAAAACGTTAATGTAGCATTTTATATTAATAATCGTACCATTCAAAAGTGTTAATTTTTTTAGAAAATACTTAGAATTTAATTTAATGATCATATTACTCAAATTTAGGGGACCTCTATCTAATAGTGACATCACTCAAATGCATTTAAATTACATTCTTTAAAAATATTAATATAATACATAATATATGTAATCGCATTTTCTAAAAAATGTATCTTGTTAAAATTACCATTGAAGTTGATTTATAAGTAATGATTTAAATTATTTATAGTAGTTGAGTATATAAGGACCATATTCTTCAAAAAGATTCATGTAGCATGTAATATTTATAATTGTGCTCTTCAAAAGTCTTAAATCTACTCCAAAAAATAATAGTTAGAATTAATTTAATGATCATATTATTCAAATTTATTGGGACCATACTAATACTTATTATCACTCTCCTCATAAATATCTGTTAAACATTACCGTGAAAACGCCGTAAAAGTTAATTTAAACTCGTGGGTCAGAGTTGAACCTCGGACCTACATGAAAAAACTCAAATTAATTTAATGATCATATTATTCAAATTTATTGGGACCATACTAATATTTATGATCATGCTCCTCATAAATATTATATTTACCAAAAATTACCAATATAATTAAATAATGACAACACTCAGATGTATTAAATATCAATAGCACCCAATCTATATAATCACATTTTTCAAAAATATTATATCTTCTAAAATGTATTAAATATCAATAGCTCGCGGACTTCATGCCCGGACTTCATGCCCGGACTTCATGCCCGGACTTCAAGCTCTTGCTGGGCTGTGGTGCTCGCAGGTCTGGAATTCCATAAAAAAAAATTACCGTTAAAATTTAATTTAAATGTTATAAAACTATAATCCTTAATTAATAAATATGTAACATAATAAGATAATAAATATCAAAATCAATTTAAAAATACTAATTAAAAGGCGCCAAAAAACATTAGAAATTTATATACAATACAATGCTACTATTCAAATTCAAAAATATGCCATTCCTCCCCTCCTTCATGGTATCTTGCAGGCTATCCCGAATTCCAATCCTTTCCTGTGATTTATCTCTGCTACTAAATTATCGGAAGATGTCTTACCTCTGGGCAGTATCCCAATGCAATGTAATCACAAGAGAAAGGAATAAATAGGAATGGAACAGCATTTGGGGATTGAATTACAGTAAAGAATTGAATACATTGCAATTTGCAATTTGAGAGTGGAAAGAAGAAAATGGCATTTTATGGTTGTCCTGCTGCTGATTCCTCCCCTGCTAGGGGAAGATGGTTAAATTCTTCTTCTGCTTCTACTCTTGCAGCCAAAAAGTTAAGAGCTTTGACACAGAACCAGTGGGAGAAGGAGCCTCAGATTGAAGCCCAAAAGCTTCCTCCTAGGCCTTTGAAAACAGGCAGGAGAATGTCTATGGTTAATAATCCAGGGTCCAAAATGCCAGGTATGGGCAAGCCTGCTGAAAAACTCACAGACAAGGGTTGCCGCAGACATTCAGATGTCTCTAGGAAAACATCTGCAATGGGGAAACCTTTTGGCCACTGTAATGGCAATCCTAAATCTAGTTTCTGCACTAATCCCTTACCCAGTTTATGTTTTCCTATTTCACAGCCTGAATCAGAAGATTGGAGTAGTGAAGTAAGCACAAGGGGCAAACAGGGGAATGCCTCTGAGATAGTGCCTATTTGTGGAGAAGATACAGAGAGGATAATGGTTTATGTGAGAGTGAGGCCACTGTCAAAGAAAGAAGAGGAAGCAGGTGCCCGAAACTGTGTTTGTGTTGCCAACAAGAAGGATCTCTTCTTGAAGGACTTTGTTAATGACAATGACTATTTGAGATTGAAGAGGGATGGTGATCGGCAATACACATTTGATGCAGTTTTCGATCCCTCTGTGGACCAGAAACAGGTCTATGATACAAGGTATGTATATAACTTGGGTTTCTTTTTTCTTTTTTCTGAAGTGCTTTTGAGCACAATTTCTTAGCATGTTATAGAAGTTCTATTGTCTGACTGTGGCGTATGATTGACTGGGAAAACATTGAATTTGTCCAGCACTGCGGAGCTTGTTGATTGTGTTCTGCAAGGAAGAAATGCCTCTGTGTTGTGCTACGGAGCAACAGGGGCAGGGAAAACCCACACTATGCTTGGAACAGAGAGGAATCCAGGTGTTATGGTTCTTGCCATAAAAGATCTCTTTGCAAAGCTTCAACAGTTGAGCTTTAATGGTGAACATGTTGTTTCAATCTCTTATCTTGAGATCTACAATGAAGCAGTGAAGGATCTCCTGTCACCTGGCAAGCCTCTTGTTCTCAGAGAGGATAAACAGGTATGTTGTAAACCTCTCCCAATATGTCTGTTTAAGGCTGAGCTGAGCATTCTTCTGATACTTGGGTAACTGATCTTTGCCCCTCTTCTTCCTTCAGGGGAATGTCTCTTCAGGGATAACCCAACACCATACGAGTACAGTTCATGAGGTATGTTTAGAACTCTTCAAAATCATAACTCATCTTAATTCTGATTACCAAGGAGTTATAAGGAGCACTGCAAATTGGTGTTTCACAGGTGATGATCTTGCTCTATAGAGGCAACCATAACCGAATAACAGAGGCCACTCGACTCAATGAGACCTCATCACGATCCCATGCTATCCTGCAGGTTTGCACTTCACACTCTTAAACTTAAACTTAATGGGACTGCTAAGTTTACACTGCAATTCTCCATTACATAATACCAAGCAAGGATTGCACTTACACAGTTCATGTTGTAGGTTGCGGTGGAATACAGACTAAAGGAGGGATCAACCACTGTTACTCGTTCAGGTAAATTATCTCTTGTAGATTTGGCTGGATCTGAGAGATCTACTGCCACAGATCAACGGACGCTGAGATCTGTAGAAGGGGCCAATATAAATAAATCCCTTTTGGCCCTCAGTAGCTGCATTAAGGCTCTGGTGGAAGGGAAAAGTCACATTCCATATAGAGCTTCTAAACTTACACAGCTTCTCAAGGTAGGAATGCCATTATTCATACCCTCAACGACCTAGGTTTCTTAGCACTGTTATGCAAGTAAAGTCTGAAATTTCTAATGGTGGTTTGGGCAAATTTGTTTTATAATAACTCAGAGAGATCTTACTGGGTGATTGCAGGATTCGTTGGGTGGAGCTTGCCACACAACTATGATTGCAAACATCAGTCCTAGCAATACATCTTATTCAGAAACACAGAATACTCTTCATTGGGCAAACCGAGCAAAGGAAATTCGAACAAGGGTAAGTTGTGGCCAGACTTTATTCAATCTGTGTACTAATTTAGGGTAGTTTGGAAGTGCTCAAGAAAGAGGTCTTTAATGGAAAATTACCTCAATGATGTTACAGGCTTGCATTGCAAATGAAGAGTTAGAGATACCCGATTCCCAAATTGAACAGAACAAGCAGCTGCAAAAGGAGAATAAGCAATTAAAATTGAAGGTTGCGAAATTGGAACAAAGGCTACTACTTGCTGTGGAAGGCCAAACAACTGGTTCCACTCCATCTCTGCCCTGCTCATCTCCCCTTGTTTCTTCTCCTTTAACTCCACCTGCTACTGTCCAATTGAGTAGCAGCTTCCAAGCATTGAAAGAGGACTCTGAAACTATGAAAACAGAGTACAATACCTTCACCAAGAACAGAAAGGATATCATCCGGAAGCTTTATGCAGATTATTCTGTCTCTGAAACAGTGAGTCTCCAGCAACCAAGCAGGACGCCTAATTCAACCTCCCAAAGTGATTATGCCCACCCTCATTCAAAACCCCATCAATGGCCACCCAGACCTCCTCGACTCTCGGATGTGGGGAGGAGGCCAGCCAGGCCACGATTCTCAGATGTGGGGATGAATGCCCAATCTCCATCTCGTATCTCGTCATCGCCTGGATCAGGGCAAAAGCGCCCCCGCCCCTTTGGGGATATCACCAACTGCAGTGCAGGGGGCAGAATGGAAACCACTGATTAAACAATTCTGTAATTTGAGGTCTGCCTAAACATGAAAATTCATGGAGATGTACTGTGCAAGGATGAGACTGAATCTTCATAAATGTTGACAACGAAAATTTTCAATAAGGTGATACTAACACACATAAATTGGAAATGTGTATTATTTACTAGCACTTGCACTTATACATACTAATTATACATACTGAACTTGGTATTGTGAGACCAATTTTTAAAAATGTTGGATGAATTTTTTATTTTTAGAATATCAATCAAAGGAGATTGTAGGTTTTATGTGAAGGCTTACATTGTTGTAAATGTGAGGTCTTGTTTTTCAATTTTATCAATATTAATTGTGATTTTATTTTTTGTTTATGAATACATCTTCATGTTGTGTTCTATGTTGCATATCAATTTGTATGCAATAACTTGTTGCATCTTATGTCACAAAAGAATTAAATTTTGTATATAAAAGGTTTTAATTTAATTACTTCAACTTTATATTTCTAAATATTTTTGACAAATAATATTAGTTTAAATTTGGAAAACATTAAAATTTAAATATTAATGATTAAATGTTTATTTTTAATTTTATTTTTAATTAATTTTAGTAAATCAAAACTAATGTTTAATATTAAATCTTTAATTTTGATATTTATATTTAAAATTCAAAAGCTTGAACTAATTTCTTAATTTTTTAATTTATGTTTTGTATTGTAATGTAAAGTTGAAAACTATTTTTAAAATAGAAAGTTGTGAGTCATCATCAATTTTCTAAAGTGCAAATTACAAATTTTTAAAAACTTGAAATACAAATTTCTGAAGGTGAATTTTAGTTACAAAGTGGACTCTAGATCCTAAAATATACCTTATATTGCATATTAGATTTTTAATCAAATTTCAAACTATACAAAATATTTACAAAAAAAGGTCGAGGGATACAAGATCACTGAAGCCGAAGTAAAAAAACTGAAGCCGGAGTAAAAAAACTAAGCTATTCATCAAAAAACTTCCTCAAGCAGCCAAAACAGAAGCAGTCAAGGGAGGAGGATCTGGATCATCTTTCTTGCATCATCTTTCTTGCCCCATTCATCAGCTGAGTCAGGAGTAGGATCCTACACGGACCACCCATATTCAGGATCTTTGTCTTCCATCAAAATTAGAATCAATAAAGTGCAAATGCTAGCCCAAGATTGAAGTTGTTGACATGGAAACAATTTATTCAACATTTCAAACAGATCTAAATTCATGATTATAAAAGAATTGTGAGATTTTTTTAAGAACATTTTTTACAACAAATAAATCACGATATATAAATTGAACATTAAATTTATAGATTAAGTGAGTGGGAAGCCCAAAAATGTATATGATTAAATGAGAAATAAAGGGGAAACTAAGCACAAATTTGTTACAATAGCCTTATCATTAAAAACTTTTAAAGTAGTCTCAACTTTTCTAGTTACTTGAAGATGGCTAGATGATGGGTTAAGCCTGTTTTCTAACGTAAGATAGGTTTGCTTGACATATGTGGACAGGCAAGTCCACTTAAAACAAAGCTTATCGCTAATTTAAAAAAATAAATTTACATTTAATTAAATAAATAGTTTAAAATTGATTTTTTTATTATTATTTTAAATAGATGTATTTAAGATATTTATATTTTATCTATATTAATTAATAATAAATTAAAAAATTAAAAATGTGATTAAATTAATGAAATTATTTATATCTTTGAATTCATCATAAATGATGATATCTAATTTTTTTTTTTAAAAACAGAAACACAAAAATTAAAATAATTAAATCTCTAAGTTGGATTATAATTGTTGTTTTAAAAGAAGAACCTCCAAATCTTGGAAAAGAATTAGGGTATCATTAAAGATGCTAATATTTTTAGTAGTTTAGTTTGGACATCAATACTGGACATTTATGTTTGTCTGATGGTTGGTTTGTTGTGTGCTTCTAGTTGTTTTGTGCTAGTGGTTGTTTTTTGATGGGTTTGTTGTAATGTTAATGTCTAGGATTAGGACCCTTCCTTCATTGCTTAATAAAAAACATGCATTAAAGTACTTTTTACAATATTTTTGCATTTGTTTCCAATTTTTAGATGTATCTTACACCAAAAGTCTTTATTTATCTTAATTATAATTTGTTGTGTTAAAATCCTTTTGTAATTTCTTTCATAAATATAATTAAACTTCATTTTGTAGTCATAAACTATTTTATAATAAATTGAAAATACTTTTACATATTAAAAGTTTAATAACTTTTTAATATCATTACTAGTTAATCTATATATTTTGCTAAAATGAAAAGCCCAATTCACATTAAAAAATAATAATTAAATGTAAAATCTTTAAAAACTATCTTTACAAAAAATACTTTCAATCACATATAGATGACACCACTTCTTTTAAAATTCTAAGTGGTCCACAAATGATTAACCACCTTCTTCTCATTTAATTTTAATATTAAAAAGAAGATGTGATCTGCATATAAAATGTTTAACTATATATTTTAATTAATAATAATATTAATAATTTTAAATTTTCAATATTTTTAAATACTTGAAAAGGTAATGATTAATTTTTAGCTGATAGGCTCTTTGTGTCAGCTTTTGCTCGTCAAAGTGTCAGCCTCCTAGCGAGGTGCATTTTTTCGACATGTTTTCGACGAGTCCTTGCATCTTCCACCACATTGTCTTCTTGATAGTCTATGACAAGATAACTACAACCACGTCGTCTTATGCTTTTTTCGAGAGGAACATGGTGATAAGGTCATATAGCACCTACCACATCCTGTATTGATGGGTTTGATGGTCATGCGAAGAGCTTGCATTAAATGTGGTTAAAGACTTGATTGTTGCGAGGGATGTTTCATGTACTTGGGTAGTGTGTCTGTCGGTTCTATCATTGCAAACATTATACCATCATTTATTTTAGGTTTCCATTGATGAATACTAAGAGGGGGGGGTGAATTAGTATGCCTAAAAACTTAACCAAATTCTTAAACAATTTTTCAGTAGACCGATGTAGTAGTTTAAACAACAAACTGGTTAAAACATAAACAAGCCAAATAGCAAATAGAGCATTCGCCCATAGAAGCATAATCACCATAACACAAGATATTTTGATGTGGAAACCCAAATGGGAAAGACCACGGTGAGTAAAACTAACAAGTCAACTATCTGCATAATAGTAACCAGACCGGTTAAGGTCAGATCGGTTAAGGCCTAACAATGTTCTTCACCAGAACAGATCCTGTTAGGAATACAGATCTCTGTTAGGAGATAAGTCATGTTAAAGACTACCTTGTTAAAGGATTTCAGATCCACAACTGTGAACCACCTTGTTACAGGATTTAAAATAGGCTTGGCTAGGCCTACCCGGTTAAGGGTTTCAAACTTGTCGAAGAGATTAGTAATCAACAAGTGAATGATCTAGAAAGTAGCACAGAATGCTTGATTAGATCCT
Source organism: Cryptomeria japonica (assembly GCF_030272615.1). Taxonomy (NCBI): domain Eukaryota; kingdom Viridiplantae; phylum Streptophyta; class Pinopsida; order Cupressales; family Cupressaceae; genus Cryptomeria; species Cryptomeria japonica. Next base: position 503,444,122 of record NC_081412.1, read on the forward strand.
TGACAGTTCTTTGTTAATGCATTGCAGCATTACTTCAGTCTTCTAACTTTTGCACTCACAGTCTCTGTAGTGAGATACCCTTTTCGCACAGACCTAATCTGTTCTACAATACTCGCATATATCAACTCTTCAAAACCCTAGACATGATGTTCTCATATAGGAATCCGATTTCATGTCGGTCCAATAAGATTAGACTACAATTTCCTAGGTACAGTGCATCTAGACATATTTGGTAACACGACACAGAAACATCGCTAAAGTGTCAGTGGATGATAACTCATCACACTTTTCAATTATACTGGTTTAGCACAGTATATTGATTATCGATAAACAAAGACAAGTAAACTGGAACATAGTGTTCCGATCAAAAAGATTAACTGCCGCTAGGGGTCCTTGTTCCACTTGAGGTCTTCATACCGCTTGATGTCTTCATACCGCTTGATGTCTTCATACCACTTGAGGTCTTCGGTCATGCTTTGATCGGTAAGCATATTCTGTAAAACACCGATAGTCTTCTATAAACAAAGACTATACATTCAATGGCATATAATACCGGTGTGAATAACACAACACATATTACCGGTGGAGAATAACTCATACATAAAATAAGTGTGTGTCCATCAATGACAATCACAACTTAAACATTATCAAAATACCAACAATCTCTCCCTTTGACATTGATGGCAACACTTAAGAAAATTTTGACATCTAAGTGCTTACAAAACAAAAGCAGATGCCATAATCAAAATTACTCCCCTTAAGCATATACACTACTCTCTTTGAAAAAATTACAAGTATGTGCATGAAATTTTCAATACTACTCCCCCTTTGCCAACAATGACAAAGTAATGCAAATAATCCCTTTTTCACAAAGTTATATTGCATAACATAAAAACAGAGTATATGTTCATGACAATAAAGAGTAAAACTTCTCAAAAAGATATTTAAAGTTTTTCAAAAAATTCTTCATGTCTGAAGACCATGAATCAAGAAGTGAGGCAGCAATTTTACTCCCGGTCTTCATCTGGAAGGCCAATTCTTCCATTGCATCGATAGTGCTCATCTTCTGTGTTACAGTAATAGCCTCCAAGTTTAGAAAGCACTTCTGAAGAACCTGCAATTTAGGTAATAGAAGCAATTGGAGCTCCTGCAGATCGTGAGTCCGCTTGTAGATCTCTGACTCAATCTTTGCAAGTTGATGCTGGTGAGTGTGAACAGTCTGTCCATACACTGTGAACAAATCATATGGCAATTTGAAGTTGTCGAAATACTTATGTAACTTCGATTGGAGTTGACTCTTCTGTTTCAAAGCATCATCACAAAATAGGTGGGGTTGGCAGATTTTGCTCAACAGTAGGTTACCTTCACCCATAGCTAAACTTATATCATCCTTCTTCTTAAGTAGTTTTGCTCTATCTACATCCATTTGCTTTACTAATGAAACTTCTAGAGCTTTTTCATGCTTCTTCTCTGCAGAAACCTGGACAGCTTCTTCTAAAGATTGCACTTGATCATCTACTACTATGCAAAGAAGTTTTAACTTGGCCAGCGAGGAATTGGTACTGGGAAGGTTAGTACTGAGGATTAGATTGGAAAGAGTGTCAACAACAAATTGAATGACATCATGTTCTTTCTTTTTCCTCAGTTCTTCCAATCTAACATGAGCTAGTTGAATTCTCCTTAGTAGCTCACTTTCATCAACCGATTGAGTAAGATAGGCAAGAGTTAAATCGGTGGGACCGGTGGGATCAACCTACTTGGCTTGATCTCTGGTTGCCTTAGGAGTCTGTCCTCCTTCCTTTGCCTTGATCTCTTCTTGTCTTTCCTTCTCCTCTTCTTCTTTTTCTTGGGCTACCTTGGCAACCTTCTCTTTCTCATCTTCCACTCTCTTCTTCTCTTCTTCTTTCTTCCACTCTTTTTCCCTCTTTTTCTCTTCTTCCTTTTTCTTATCTTCTTCCTCTTTCTTCATCTCTTCTTCCTTCTTCTTCTTCACTTCTTCCTTCTTCTTCTCATCTTCCTTCTAAACTTCTCCTCTTCCTTCTTCTTCTCTTCTTTCTTCTCTTCTCTCTCTTTCTCTTGTCTCGCTTTCTCCACTTGCTCTTTCTCTTGATTTTCTTTCTTCGATTTCTCTTTTACCAGTTTCTCTTTTTCCACTTTCTCATCTTTTTCTTTCTCCACTCTCTCCTCTTCAGCTTTCTCCTTGTCTGGAGTGGTGTCCTCAACATCTAGTGCATCAACATCAATGGGGTCATTGTGTTATGCTATTCTTTCACCCAGACTGTCAAAGATTTTATCCGATTTGGTTGTGGATATGTCAGGCTCTTGCTCATCCTATCGATTTTCTTCGGCTACGTGTTCCATTTTGACAGCTTCTCTCGCAAATGGGTGTCCTTTTCTACTTCAGAGGTTTTGCCTCCAAGTAACTGAAGTCTTCTCCTTCTTAAGAAAAAGGTACATTTGTATCGATTAAGAATCTCAAACAATTCTAAATTAGAGGCATCAGGAAAATAATTGGCAAAAATTTATTCCCTAATTGCTTGTTCTTTTTCTATGACAATGCGCCATTTGTTGTCCAAAGAATCATATAAAGAACTAGAAACAATAGTCTTAATATTAGTTGGAGACTGATCATTTTTACACAAATATTTAATGACCTCTAGCTCTACTTCTTCCTTTTCACTATCACTAAGATCATCAAAATAATCTTTTAGATCGTCAAGAACTTTCCTTTTAATATTCTTCATAATTCTTTGAACATGCGTCATCGGCTAGTAAGAAGCAACATGTATACTTATCGGTGCAGAGGTTGTTGGTACATTACCGATTGACTTTGTCTTCTTGCTTGATTGCCTTGTCTTCTTCATTTTTCCCTCTGGTTCAGTGTCTTCTGAATCCAGTGAGTTATTCTTGGTTTTTCTCTTCCTTTCGAATAGCTTTGGCAGAATAGCCTTCGATTTCTTTTTGGCTGGTGACCTCTTGGTCACTCTAGGACTGGCAACAGATGTAACCGGTGTTGATGTCGATGGCACTGCTTTACTCTTTTTTTGCTTTAATACTTCAATAGATTTGATCCTCTCAGAATAAGTAACGGTCCTCTTCTTCTTTGGATCCAATGGTGAGGCCAGTAGGGTAGAGGCATACCCTATGAGTATATCATTTACCACTTCATAGCCCATAGGCTCAACTTCATATTCTTTGGGCTCAACCACTTGCATTATGCAATGAGCTATCTTGACTGTGAAACAGATATCATCTTCATATTTTTTAACTAGATCACCAAATATTCTCATTCTTTGGTTCATCTATACCCGATTACCATGCATGCATATTTCACCAAGTCATCTTTTATGGTGTTTATAGTCATTGCCTGCTAGTTGCTCACAGAACTGGTGAGCTCTGTCATTTTGGTTTTGGTGATCTTGCAAAGAACGGGGACTTCCCCAACATTGCAGAAACCAGTCATGACATGAATTACCTCTGGTGTAATATCATGGGTTTGCTCAAGGTACATCTTGTCACCATGAACCCTACCTAGAATAATCCTAATGTGTTCTTCTGTAAATTCCTCGAGAAAATATACTACATTGTGAAATTTCTTCTTCTCGATTATTTTGTACTCGGGTTTAATCTTCTTATCATCTCCACAGAACAGACTCAACTAGGAGTGAATCACTAGAGACCCTAGGTCTTCCAGTTTGCAATCAATATATCCTGAAACATCCCCTTCGACAATGACTCCAGCGGGAATTTGAGATAGGGCATTATATTTCACCTTCTTCCTAAGAAACTCAGATGATTCCTCAGGTTCGGTAGAACTAGAAGGAATTTTAGATGTAGAAGCCATATCTAGATAATTCCAAATGATGAGAGTGATTCGATGAGAAATACCTTTTTATTCCAAACTAGGGTTTGCCGATTTTGAACTAGGGTACACCGATGTCGAATGCAACACACTTCTCCAAAATCTTGTTTTACCACTCTGACCTCCACTCTGAATGACTGCAAAATCTTGTGCAAGATATCTTCCTGAATTCTTTCGAATGCAAGATGAATCGATGTTGTTTCTCTACTCAAGCTAGAAAAATTCTTCTTTGAAAATAGGTAAGTAAAAATGACAACGAAAGTCACTTTTAAATATGCTCCTACCCACCATAATAAATGCATCAGCGTTAGGGCACAAACCCTAACTTTTCCTTTTACCACTTTATTTCTTCTATCGGTCGATAGGTAACCAATATCGATAAAGGCACTTTACCAATATACTCTGGGGGTTCAAAACATTGTTACCAATATGTTCCCCCTAAGCTTTTCGAAGCTCAATTTGTCGGTTCAGGGGTCTTCACACTGGGTGCGGAAACTGGTACATCTTGTGGCTTCTCTTCAGATTTCTTTTTCCAAGTTTTATCCATATCCGTCTAAACAGTTTCAACATCAATCTTCCCTTCTGGGTCGACCGGTATGTCTCCCGATAGATTATTTCTCAATCTGCATGCTCTGGTAGTGTGTCCCAGTTTGTTGCAATGATATCATACCATAATAGGTGTTCTCCATGGTCCGGTGTTCACATTTCCATTATTCCTTTTGCATGTTGCAGCAGTGTGATCTCTACCATGACAGATCAAACAGGTTTCTCTCCAACTATTTGCCGATCCATAACCATTTGACCAGTGGTCATAGGTTATGTACCGGTTTGGGTTCTGGTTCATAGGAGGTTCTGGGACAACTCCTTTAGATCTTGGTGCATAACTTCCAGAGTTGTTCATAACCGACCTGCACTCAAAAGCTCTATGCCCAAACTTGTTGCATGCATAACAGTGACCATTAAATCTACCAGTTCTAGCCACATTGTTTGGCATGTAAGGAAAATTATTGTAAGCCTTGCTCCTACATACATTGGCAATATGTCCTTCCTTATGACAGTTGAAGCATACAGGTTTAAACTTTGGCTTACCTTTGCTCATGTTGTTGTTCTTAGGTACCGGTTTCTCTTTTGGTGCATTACTCTTGACTCCAGAGGTTTCACCTTCCTCATATGCAGAGAAACCAATTCTAGTGGTATCCTTTGATGGCTTCACTAATTCCAGCTTTTGTTCCAATTTGGAAGCACTCCGGTTGAACTTTGCAAGTATCTCCTTTGACTCAGCAAGTTCCTTGGAAAGAGCATCATTAGTTTTCATCAAGGTTTCATTTTGAGAGATAACAGCATTGAGGTCTGCTTGTATTTCTTCTTTCTCCTCATTACCCTCTTGCAAATGAGCGGTGATGGTACCAATCTCTTATTTCAACTTAGAGATCTCATGCTCCTTGTCCTTCACTAAATCTTTAGCTTTTCTTCTATTTTCTAGCTTCTGACTCATCCTAATAGTTAGTCCTTACAACTTCCTCCATAGTTTAGTTTTGGATTCATTTAGTTTCTCCACTTCTCTTACTAGGGCCTCCATGTCTACTTCATCAGAAGGGTTGTTTTCAGTAAATTCCATCAATTGCCCAGCAAGTTCTCTTCTCTTGGCTAAAGAGGCTTTATACTTGATCTTGAGTTCATCATAGGCTCTCTCAGACTCAGTCAGATGGTGAGTGAGTTCCCTCATGTTGTATTCCCCCATATCTCCTTCCAAGTGGTTAGACTTATATAAAGATTGGCTATGATACCAATTGATGAATACTAAGAGGGGGGGTGAATTAGTATGCCTAAAAACTTAACCAAATTCTTAAACAATTTTTCAGCAGACCAATGTAGTAGTTTAAACAACAAACTGGTTAAAACATAAACAAGCCAAATAGCAAATAGAGCATTCACCCACATAAGCACAATCACCATAACACAAGATATTTTGATGTGGAAACCCAAATGGAAAAATCCACGGTGAGTAAAACTCACAAGTCAACTATCTATAGAATAGTAACCAGGCCGGTTAAGGTTAGGCCAGTTAAGGCCTTAAAATGTTCTTCAGCAGAACAGATCCTATTAGGAATCCAAATCTCTGTTAGGAGATAAGTCCTGTTAAAGAATTTCAGATCCACAATTTTGAACCACCTTGTTAGAGGATTTACAATAGGCTTGGTTGGGCCTACTCGGTTGAGGGTTTCAAACTTGTCGAAGAGATTAGTAATCAACAAGTGAATGATCTAGAAAGTAGCACGGAATGCTTGATTAGATCCTTGATAGTTCTTTGTTAATGCATTGCAGCATTACTCCAATCTTCTAACCTTTGCACTCACAATCTCTGTAGTGAGATACCCTTTTCGCACAGACCTAATCTATTCTACAATACTCACACATATAAACTCTTCAAAACCCTAGACATGATGTCCTCATATAGGAATCTGATTTCATGTTGGTCCAATAAGATTAGACTACAATTTCCAAGGTACAGTGCATCTAGACATATTTGGTAACACAATAGAGAAACATCGTTAAAGTGTCAGTGAATGATAACTCATCACACTTTACAATTATACCGGTTTAGCACAGTATACTGATTACCGATAAACAAAGACTGGTAAACTGGAACTGTAAAGCGGAAAAATCAAACCCTAGTCGTTCTCCCCTCCCCAACTCCGAGGAGAGAGAAGGGAGGATCACTAGGGTTGATGGTTTTCACTTAGGAGAGGCTTTACATTCAAAAGAGGGGTTGAAACCCACAAGATCCAATCCCACACAATGCAGGATTGGATTCTAAATGAGTTTCAAGGGTTAAGACATCAAGGATACCCTCTTTTGTAAAGAAATGTAGATAGAAATATTGAACTAGGAATGCATGTAAAGTAGGAAAGATTCTCTTATAAACAGAGATAGGGATATGGGATGAAGCTGCGGACCTGGAATTAGCAGTAAAATGTCGAGACGGTGTTGTTCTGCAAATTTGAGCGAAAGTTGACAGGACGATGGCGCCCGGCGTGCACACGGTCCTCCGAAAAATCCGCGAAACGAAGGGGGACCTGTTCGTCTCTGCACAAGGATTCCAGATCTTCAATTACAGCCGCGTACCTGCAACCTACACACAGAAAAGAGAGGACGATTGGGGGGTTAGGGATGAGGGGTTTGCCTTTAGGTCAAACCCCGGTTTTGGAATTAACCAAGAAATGAGAATGTTGTAAATGTAAATGTTTGTAATGTAAACAAGTACTGATACCTTGTTGTAAGAATGTTTGTATTCTTACATGCGAAGGTGTAATGTATGTAGTATGTTGTATGTTGTATGTGATCTCCTCTTCAATGGTTGAATCCTTGTCTTGAATGCAACACTTAGCCTTGAATGGAGACTTAGAATGCTCAATTGCTTGAAGGAATGCTTGAATGCTTGAATGTTTGAATGTTTGAATATTGCTTCCGCGTCTTTTGCACATATATGTCCTCCTTTTTTTTTTCTTCCTCCCTTTCTAGGAGAGGGAAAGTAGTTTATATACTTGTCAATTAGGGCTGATAGACTGATTTTCTCGACCTTAGGCCGACCTAGAAAGATTATTTCCCGAATCGCAAACTTAGAGACCCGATGCCCAAAAGGAGACCGGGCCCAAAATAGGGCCAGGGACCAGGGTGTTGGGCGCCCTAGTCCAGAAGGACCAAGGCGTTGGGCGCCATGGTCCCATCTCCCAGGACAGCAGGGTGCAAGGAGGGATCAGGCCAGGGTGCAGAAAAATGCAGTTTTTGGTGTCATGAACAAGTTTCGGGGTCTCCATTCAGGTTCCGTGTTGCATCGCCATCATGAAGACCCAAATGTAGTCGAAATTGCAAGTGTCGCAATTTTAGGATGCTACAGGAACATAGTGTTCCGATCAAAAAGATTAACTGTCGCTAGGGGTCCTCATTCCACTTGAGGTCTTCATACCGCTTGATGTCTTCATACCGCTTGAGGTCTTCGGTCATGCTTTGACCGGTAAGCATCTTCTGTAAAACACTGATAGTCTTCTATAAACAAAGACTATACATTCAATGGCATATAATATCGGTGTGAACAACACAACACATATTACCGGTGGAGAATAACTCATACATAAAATAAGTGTGTGTCCATCAATGACAATCACAACTTAAACATTATCAAAATACCAACATCCATTCTCTGCATTTTTATTTTTCTTGTGGTCGCACTCACAGTTCATAATTAATTTTGGGTTTTCATTGTCTGGATACTATTCCCATTTTCATGGTGTGTGGGCTTCTTTGGGCTTTTGGTGGGTTTTGCTGGAATGGTGATTCTCGGTTTTGTTTAGTTTAAGCGTTTGTTTGTGCAGAAGGGAGGTAATTGATTTTAGTTGCCGATTTCAAGTACCTTTTCAATTTGAAATTCTACGCTTCTATTCTCTGTATTTTTCATGTGTGTGTTTTACCATTCATTTCCAACTTCCACTATGTGCATCTGTTGCGGGTCATTTATGTTTCTTAATATAGGGTTTCAAGATATATAGCTATGGTTTTTTATTTTCATAATTGCGCTCACAATTAATGAAAGGACAATTCAACTTATATGCATTTTCAGTTAATGAAATAAAATTTCATGTTCTCTGCCCTATTTTTTTTTCTTTTGATTAGTCGCAGTTAATGGAAGGACATTTTAGGTTCTATGCATTTTTACTTAATGAAATAATTTTTTTTAGGTTTTATGCGTTTTTAGTTAATGGGAGGAAGTTCCAGGTTCTCTGCCTTGTTTTTTATTTTCTTGATTGTAGTCGCAGTTAATGGAAGGAGATTTTAGATTCTGTGTGTTTTTAGTTAATGAGAGGGCTCTACGTTTTGATTATTTTTTATGAACGTGCATTTTCGATTCTCTGTCTGTTGGTTAATGTAGGGTTTCGAGATATATAGCTATAGTTATTTATTTTCTTAATTGCACTCACAGTTAATGAAAGGACATTTCAGGTTCTATGCATTTGTAGCTAATGAAAGGACATTTTAGGTTCTATGCATTTGTAGTTAATGAAAGGAAATTTTAGGTTCTCTACATTTTTAGGGTTTCAGGATTCCTCTGTTTGCATATGTTGCGAGCTATATATTTTGATTGTTTTTATGAACCTGCATTTGCGATTCTCTATGTGTGTTTTATCGTTCATTTCCGACTTTTGCTATGTGCATCTTTGTGGGTCATTTATGTTTCTTAATGTAGGGTTTCGAGATTTATAGCTAAGGTTTTTATTTTTTAATTGTGCTCACAGTTAATGAAAGTACATTTTAGGTTCTATGCATTTTTAGTTAATGAAAAGAAATTTCATATTCGTTACCCTAATATTGTTTTTCTTTTGAGTAGCAGTTAATGGAAGGACATTTCAAGTTCTATGCATTTTTACTTAATGAAAGGAATTTTTAGGTTCTATGTGTTTTTAGTTAATGAAAGGAAATTTTAGGTTCTCAACCTTATTATTTATTTTATTAATTGTAGTCGTAGTTAATGGAAGGACATTTTAGATTATGAGATTTTTTAGTTAATGAGCGGGTCTACGTTTTGATTGTTTTTTTATGAACTTACATTTCCGATTCTTTGTGTGTGTTGCTTGATGTAAGGTTTCGAGATATATAGCTATGGTTATTTATTTTCTTAATTGCACTCATAGTTAATGAAAGGACATTTCAAGTTCTATGTGTTTTTAGTTAATGAAAGGAAATTTCAGAATATAAGAATATATATTTATACATTAATATACATATGTATGTGTATATATGTTTATGTTATTTTTATGTATATATACATACATATATATGGATATATATATGTATGTATATATACATCTGTAAACATATATACAATTGTGTGTGTATATATATATATATATAAACACACATATATGTATATGTATATATACATAAATGTATTATGTATACATGTTCCTCTAAAAAAAAATAGAAGACGATGTGGTTGTTGTTGTTGTCTTGCCATCGGCTATCCAGTAGACGACGTGGCGGAAGATGCCTTGACATGTGCATACATTTATACATGCATATATACATATACATGCATATCTATATATACATGTGTATAACTATATACATACATATGTGTATATATACATGTGTGTGTGTATACATAGATCAAATTTTGTATGTTTGTGCATTGACTTTGTGCAAGCCGAGATGACAGTTTCTAAAACGAACAATGATCATGTTCATTTGGAACACACACTTATACATAAAGTATACAAAGAAATGTTGGATTTATCTCCTTTAATGGTTATCATCCTTCCCATAATGTATATGGCACATGTAGGTGCAAGGAAACATTGAAAATTGTACTTTGTTACAATTCATTTAGCTTCTGTGAATGTTTTTATCTAAGTAGGAAATTAGATGTATGTATATGTACACGTATATATTTTTTGTGTATGTCTTTTGTGTGTGTGTATATATATATATATATATATATATATATATATATATATATATATATATATATATATATATATATATCCCTTTTGTTTACAAACTGGATTTTATAAAGGACAATTTCATTGACTGTTATGTGTTTAATGTAATTTACTTGTTTGAATCTATTTTGGAGGCTCTCTCATGTTTGCCATTGATACCGCCATGTTAACCTGGAGACCATTGTTTTCTCTGGATGTGCTTCTTAGATGGTCCACTGATATAGAATTTGTTGCATACCTTCTTGTTGATTATTTTTCTTTTATAATAATGACAAAAAAACATAATGATGTTTGTTATTGTGCAAAAAAATGCAATCAGAGGTTGCAGCCTTGCAATTTGCATACAAGAATCAATTGATGTACTTTGCAGAATAATTATTTCCATGTCGACTAACCCAAGCTTTGAAAAGACCTCTGACGATACTTATGCACATGATTTTGTAAGTTTGAATATTGTTTTTCATTGTTTTTGTGAAAAAAACATTGTTGTCATCTGGAAAAAGTTTATATACGTATAGGAAAACATACCTACCAGTATGTTATTTTGTCATTTTTTTAGAGCCTTTTCACATGCACAATATTCTCATATTTAGACATGTATTTCCATTCTTTATGTTCATATTAAGAAAATGCAGGGAACTGATACGTTAGCAAACCCTGTAACCATCTTTATCGAGAATATATGTATATATAGATCTATATAAATATAGATGTATATTTATATATGCATATGTATATGTAGACGTATAAAAATGACCACTTTCCTAAGTGAATATTTAATATTCATTTTAAACCTCATTCCCCTTATTAATTAAATTGTATTTAATTAATTTCTTAGCATTCATCTATTTCATTAAATGAATTACTCAATTTATTTAATCAAGTTCACCTAAGCCTTTCATAGCCTTTAATTAAATAAATCATTTTATTTAATTAATTCCCCTTTCACCGCTTTTAATTAAATTTACATTTAATTAAATTGTTCATTGCAAATAAATAAATCTAATTTATTTATTTAAATCCCCCACTTGTATTTATGCAAGTTGCTTCCTTTTGATTGAAATAAAGTAATTTATTTTAATTAAAATTCCCCTCCATCCACTTGCATTCTCCTACATCTCTCGCTTGCCTCTCTAAACCCCCTTCTAGATTCTTCTAGTCCCTTCCAATTTAGCCTAACCCATCTCCTAAATATTGTCACGTCCCTAAACAAAGGAAAGTCACTTTTCAAACCCTCAAAGTCTTTGAAAACCATTAAAGGCTTTATGTCTTCAACAAGTTAACCTTGAAAGTCTTCCAAACCATTAATGGTTAACTCAAGCCTCATGCATGATTAGAGACTTTCTCTCTAACTCAACCTTCATCTAACCCAAGGGTCTCATCAAGCATTCATTGCTTTGACCATGGTTATCCTTTGGATAAAAGCTTTATCCATTGGATAACCCTAACCTAGCCTTAACCCTTGCCTTCTAAGGTAACCATGAGGTCTTCTCAAGCATTTAATGCTTCTTACATCTCCTCTCAAGCAGTCTTATGTTGACAATTGTCACCATTTCACTGGTGAGAATTGTAAACACGGATTGATAGCTTTCAATCCTAGCCCTTGATAAGATTATCCAATCTTGACCATTCATTGCCCTGTTTTTCCTATAAATATAGCCCTCATTCTCTCATTTTCATATCCAAGTCTTTAGTATCAAACTTATAGACATTTTACTAAGAATCTAATCTAAATCATTTTAATCAAACCTTTAGCCTCTGTTTGAATAGAAATCATCTAAATAAGCATTTTTAGAAGCATTTCTAATTATCATAGCATTATCATATTAGACTAGTATAGCATGTTAGAATAGTTTTGACTAATCATTTTATCTTATCATCATATCCATGCTAGTTTAAATCATGCTAGATTTAGTATCATGCATAATTAGGAATGCATTCATACTAGATTGATCAATATCCCTCATTCTCATGGTTGTCATCCCTAAGTCACTTTGCCCAGTGATCTGAGAGCAAAGGTATTGGCTTGAGGGGTCCTGTGAGATAGAGAACAATGGAACGTCCCTTGGGAAGTTGAGTTATTCAATATAACTCCATAACTTGCACCGAGAGTCTCATTGGTGTGTGGACTTGTCTGGAAACTGAAATATCCGTTTCATTGCACCACTTTTCCCGCACACATTTTTGGCACCCACTGTGGGGCTCAACCCCATAAATAACATTGTTTTTAATGCAGGACTAATATTGCAGGTACACGAAAAAGTTGAGTTAGCGCGTTGGTACCTTCTTTTAGCACATCCAAGTCGTTTGCCAGCGCATATTGCTTACTGTTTGGCACATCAGACCCAAACCTTAGTGCATCCAGTAGTCAAACTAGCGCATAACACTTCCTCTGGTAACTGATAAACATCAAGGTATTGAAACATTAGTTTAGCGCATCCAAGCAACAACTTAGCGCATCAGGCCCATTTATTAGAGTGTAGGTGTTTTTCTGTAGCACGTAGGTTCTGTAGTCTAGCGCATAGCTATAACAGATAGAAAAACATAGTTTGTAACCGATGAAAAAATTTAGGCTTGTATAAGCTCACGTTAAGATCTAAATCTTTCACTAACTGATATTTGGCTGCAGGTTACTAATCTCTATTTTTGCAGGTTGGAGGAGTTCAATTTTTTTCAAGCATTTGATTATTTTTGTTTCTAACTTTTTATAAGTTAGTTATTAAAAATATTTCATTTTCTTGTTAGTAAAAAGACCAACCTCATTTTCATTTGGTGTTACTTAAAAAAGAACAACAAAAGTCATTTTTTTGCTTTCTTAGGAAGAACACACTTCACTTTTGAGCTATAAAAAGAACAAGGCAAAATTTACTTTCTTGCAAGAGTTTAAAATGAACCTCACCATCCTTTGGTGTTTAAAAGGATCCACTTTACTTTGCAAAAGTAAAAGAACCTCATTTTTAAATTCTAGGCAAAGCAAAGAGGGAAAATCTTCCCCTAACGAATTTACATTTTGTTGACCAAATTGCAATTTGCTTTGTTGACCAGGTTTGATTCAAAGAATTTAATTTAGAAATGCACACTTTGCTATGAGGATTTAAAAAGAACACCATGCTTTTTGGAGCAAAATCTTCAAGTAGAAATTCAAAAATCATTGCCTTAAGGGATAAAAAGAATCTTGTTTGCTTTGCCTCGAAAGTGGAAGGTATATGCTCTCCCTTTAACTGGGTGATCAAAAAGCCAAACCACTCTTATGCTTTATTCATTTCAAGTACTTAATTCCTTTAGCAGACCTACCCTCCCGAGTTACTCTTAGAGCACCATTTAAATGGTCGGTGAGAGGGGAATGACCTAAGTGGGAAATGGCTTTATCGCCAAGTGTTCCAACCCACTATAATCAAAAGTGGAGGTTGACGAAAGTCCCTTCAACAGTTTTGCTTAGCGATTAGCCTTCCCCCAGTATCTTTATGATATGTAAAGTCTTTGTTCTAAAGGTTGGGAAGCCTCCCGAGGGAGTTTATCACTGAAGACCAAACAGGAAGCTTGATTACGAACCTTAGCAATAGAAACCTTGAGATGAGTCAGTATCCAGACATTTTCAATATCATAGTGCAAGGGTGGGGAAGAATCCGCCCCCAAGATTACTCACCATATATCTCCCAAGATAACTATCCAATTGTGAAGCGATTCACTTTGGGTTAATTTCTGTCAAAAGGCAAAAAAATGGGCACCCCCTAGGGGGTGACACAGCTGTTTGAGCTGACGGAGTATCGAGACTAGTGGGCTATGGTATTGTTGATGACCCTTGAATAAAGAGTCTATCTAATTTATCTTCTTTGTATCCAAACATGTGAAAACATTGGGGATTTGAACACATCCTCGCAGAACATGCACTATTTGTTTAGCATATGCAAAATTGGTTGTCTCTTTCATGTTGTGTTTTCATGTTATATTTCCAAAAAATCATTTATCGAACAAGTGTTAAAAAAAAATTCTGAAGAAACCAAAAACAGAACAAATAGGGCAATTTAGCGCTCAGGAACAACTTCCTAGCGCATCTAGAGAATTCTTTAGTGCGTGCAAGCCAAAACTTAGCGCTCTCATCCATCAAAATAACGCATAAAAGTCAGAAAATTGATATACATTTCAGTAGCGCTCTTTGTAACCATATTAGCACTTTTGAGCATCAATATAGCACATAAGAGGCTTAACTTAGCGCTTTGAGTCCAAAAAATAGTGCTTAATCAAGACATATCAGCACATAATCTTCCTAGTCAGAAGCAGTTTTTCAAACTCTGAGTTAGCGCATAACATAGGCAACTTAGCACATCAGGGATTTCCTCTAGTGCATCTGGATCATCAGATAACGCATCCATTCTTTGTTTTAGCACATGGTTAAAACATAGAAAAACAAAGAGTGAACCAGGAAGTTTTGGAAAATTTTATCACCAGTCCTAAATACCCTTTGGGGCCTTTTCTCAAACTCACCGGTTTGAATCTGAACCAAATCATCAGAGAAAACATTCCCGAAATCAGGCAAGCATCCTTTAGAACAAATTTTTCAAATCTTAAACTGGATAGAGATAAGACTTCATCCTATCAAATTCAGGCAATACCATCACATTGATCAAAAGGTCTGCCATCTAAACGGATTCTATCAAACAAACATACCTAGTTTAAACTTAAGTCGTCAAATCGAGTCTCCATATCAGGAGACTCTTATCCATATCATTTGACGCACTTTGTCATGGAGGTGAATCTAACTAAACCTCTACTCGATAAAGCAGGCTTAAGTTTTCAAATGAAGTACCCTAATCCAAACAATCGAAGGAAACCCTTGATCACTCGTGTATGACCACTCCTCATATTTTGAGAAGAAAAAGTCTTCATCACAAAACTAAGTTGAAGAAACGACAACCTAGTTCCAAGACAGTTGCAAAACGGAACAAATTTCTCTACATAAATCATCAGCTTTTCAAATCACATCACAACTTTCTCTGTCATCTGCAGTTGTATCTTCAAGGCAAATCGAATGAATTTGACAAAGAAACCTTAAGAAGCAGATCTTGCATTCAGAAAGCGACATTCAGTCAATATCTCAATCGAGGAGGAAGATTCAACCCCGCTTTCTTCCCACAAGTTTGCATCACTTATAACGTAGCTCAACCCGAACCACCAACCCCTGAACAAGTAGAAGAAGAGTTTGTCCCTTTTGTTACAGAAATCTTCTACTAGATGCCTGTTGTCACTCGCTCTGAACGAAACAAGCAAAGCAAACCACAACCAAAGTCAAGTATGGATCGTAGATTATCCAACCCTTTCGATTATACTGATCTGGGAGATACAGAGATCACTGAGGAACTTCTCCAAGAATGTCAAGAAAACCCCTCATTCCAAAAGCTCATCGAAAGACTCATTGAAGCTGACAAAGAAAATATATGCTCATGCTAACTAGCAAAGGAATTAGACTTCCTAAAGACTTCGATATTGAAAACTTAAGGAAGGTCGACGAACAAATTTTTAGGACAAGGACTTGAAATTACGCCTATCAAAACACGAATAAATACCTGTGCAAGATTCCATGTGTGTTCAATCACATGATGACAAAGACATCCTCGCATCTCCTTTAGTAAAATGCTCCTTCATGGATCAATATTTATGTACATTTATGCACATATATGTTCGTTGAAATGGGAGCTCAACAAACAATGAGATATTTGCATTTGTGTGCATAGGCATGTGCAACTCATATATGTTCTTGCACAACTTTATACATTTGAAATTGGGAATGACCTTTTACTATAATTTCTGTCGCCTTTGTAGCATGCACAGAAAGAACCAGAATTAACTGCAAATGCGATATGCTTGATAAATGTTGGAGATGAAGTTTCATCCCCACTCCTTCAAATTTTGTCCTTCACAAAAATGCATACCGATCAAGATGAGGATGAGCATTATAGGGTGGTCCTCTCTGACGACAGTTATATGCAACTAGGTACTGTACCCTCTAAGTACATAGATTTGTTCAATTCAGATACACTCGAAGTAGGTTCGATAGTCTCATTGACAGGATTTGTGTGTAGATCTGTGTGTGGTTCGAGGTACCTCCACCTTGACCCCTTGTCATTCTTTTTCTTGTTTTTTTGTACTGTCACACTCATAAGAAACAAAATATTGACCGCTTACCTCTTGCTCGTTTTGCGGGACTATCATTGTTTTCACCCTTGATGTTATCCTTGCACATTGCCAACTTGTCGGAACCTAAGTACCTTTTCAAAGACCAAGAAGATGAAATGATGGGATGTAGCATGCCTCCACGTAAACGAGCCCTTAAGTTTGGAATACACTTGCCTCAATCCCAAGGTGAAAAATCTAAAACAGTCAGTCCTATAAAAGGACCGAACCCTTACCAGACCAAATGGACATTTCAAGGTTGTGTCAAAAATTAAAAAAACATACGTTAATATAGCACACCAAAGAGTAATGGTCAATTTTTTAGCTTTGAAATGAAACTAAGATCATAATTACTTGCTTCAATGAAGTTGCAAAGTTGCACCATGAAAGAGATCAGGTTGGAGCGTCCTACTTTGTCTCGAAAGGCTCGATTAAAGAAGAAAACACAAAGTATAACAAGCTAAATAGTCACCTGGAAATTACTTTGGACCAGTGCTCAATATTGAAATGTTGTGATGACAATATCACACCTCTTGAAAAGGTTTTAAACTTTACACCAATAAGTGAGATTGTTAATGTTAGAGTTATCTTGTATTAGCTAATATTTATTTATTTAATTATTAGTCTATTGTACTCTACACTTAAGCTAAACTTAGACATTTAATAATATTGTAGATATTTAATAATTATTTTAATTGTTAAATACTCTTTATCTCTTTAGGGTTACACATCTTTAGGGTTTCTCATTCTCCTATCATAAGGATTTTATTGTAACATTATTTTTCATTCCCTCTCTGAATGATAATCTCTCTTTCAGAGCCTTTTTTGTGTTCAGTCTCCAATCTTCTTTTGTGACAGGTATTCTTGCATACAGATGCTCTTGGGATCTTAGAAGTTGTACTTTCGCAACTTCTTCATGGTATCAGAGCCTTCATCTGCTGTTGTTTGTCCCTGATTTATTTTCAGAAGATTTTCTCTGGAGGCAAGGGTTTCGGATCTTTTTCAGAGGTTTTAGTTTGGATATGGGGTATCTTTTTTGTTTCTAGGCATTTTGAGTTAAAAAGGACCTCACCATTGAGATTAGAACACCCAAAAATCCCCATTTCATATAAAATTTGTCCAGTTTGGACAAGGTTAGCTCTGGGAAAAAGAAATTGAGTTTTCCCTTTGCAGGCATGTTTTCCGAGGCAAAAATAAAAAAAATTAAAAAAAAACAAAAAAAGTTTGTTTTTGGGCCTTTTGACGGTGTGCCCAGGCCATTGTCATTACTGCCAGCCTCTGGCAGTTTATTAAACCATCGTAGCTAGCTTCAGTAGTCGACGGTTACCGCACCGCCACCCGCTGCCTCTTGCTCTGCGCTGCCAGCACTCGGGGCCGCCAGTGCTCATTTGCCTTCCGCCCAGGGCCGCCCGCTCTGCCAACAGCCCGGTCAGCTACCATGTGCACCGCCCGATCTCCACTGTCACTCAGCCCATTCTTCCTCACTGCCACCTCTCCTCCTCTTGCAAGCTCTTTTGATTGGGGGGAGGTTTTTTTTCCATAACTTGGACAAATGGAGTCGGATTTTTGAAAACGAATAGGCACCCTAAATATCTTTTCGAGCCCTACTCAGATCTCGTGATGAGATTTGCTGACTTTTTCATTTGGTACCTGTTTTTTGTTGTCCAAGTTAGTGCACTTTTCTACACTCTGGGAGCCATAACTTGGGCAGACGGACTCCATTTTTGGAAAACAAATAGGCGTCAGAAAGGTCTTGGAGAGTTCTTCTCAGATTTGGAGTTATTTATTTCAGAAAAATCACCAGGTACACAAGATAGTGTCTATCGTATTTTCTTTTCTCTTGTCTTTTCTGCCTATCAGATTGTACTGGGTTTTTGTTTTACATATTGTGGGGGGGTGTTATGTTTTACTATTTTCTATAATTTACTCTAGAAAATCAGAACACCTAAACTCAAAAAGAAAACAAAAAAAAACCCTTCTGCATCTTCTGTCTAGTCTGAAAGATCATTTAATTAAAACAAATCAAGAGCATGTCCAGGTTTAGATACAGATACACATGGCAGATTCTTCAATTGAGCTTCTTACATCCCAGAACTATCACCTCTGGAAAGCTCGTATGACGAGGCTTCTCAAATCAAGGGGGTTGTGGTCCTGTTTGGATATGGACCAGTTGTTGTTGCAACATCCTTTTGAGATTCTTCAGCACCAGAATAAGATGGATGAGGCTATGAGTGTCATCTCCTTACATGTTTTGGACAACTTCCTTTTTCACCTTGATGGTTTGCTCACTCCTCAAGCTATGTGGTCCAAAATTGAAACACTCTTTGGTACTGTCAATGAGTATAGAGCATTATAGATTGAGACAAAGCTCTCTTCCTTGTTATCTAAATCTTTTCCTCACATTGAGGACTTTCTGAACAAGTTCAAAACCATTAGATCTATCCTTCACAGTTGTGGTAAAAATAAGACAGACTCATAGTGTATCTACCTGATTCTCTCTAAGCTTCAAGGTCCCTATCAGATATTTGCTTCCACCTTTTATTCTACTATGGATGCATTGGGTACACGCTTCACCATGCCTACTTTTGTTGTGTTTTGTGATCGCTTGACTCGTGACCAGGCTCACATATCTCGGTTGGAAACTCTCACAAGATCAAAGCTAAAAGCATTGGTTTCTCAGACATCTAAAGAGAACAAGAAGGAGAAACCGAAGCCTAAGAAGGATTCAGTTGGCAGTGAGCATTCCTCCAAGTCACCACCTAAGTCTGATTACAAACCAAAGTCTTATCCCAAACAGGAGAACCCTTCTAAGTCTGGTGAGTCTTCCTCCAAGACTAAGAAGTCATATGAACTTTTTTGTTTCTGTGGCAAATAAGGTCATCTAGTTTCTTGTTGTTGGAAATGATTAGAGCCCTTGGAGGCAGCCATGCAGCAGCATCAAATTTCTTCTCCTCAGCCTCCATCTTCCTCTTCTACTAGGAAAGGACATTCTCTTTCTACATGAGCTAGTCCTTCTACATCCACTTGGATTATTGATTCTGGGGCTTCTCACCACATGACACACTCACCGTAGCTTTTTACCTCACTCGCTCACAGTAATACTTTACAGATTATAGTTGGTGACTCAGCACAACTTTTAGTTTCAGGTTCAGGTTTTGTTCTATTGATAGGTGGTTGTTTTCGGGATGTTCTTTTGGTTCCTGACATTTCTACGAACCTCCTCTTTGTTTATCATATTTTTCATTCTGACTCTGGTAAAACGGTTGAGTTCTCACCACATGATGTGGTTATTCGGGAGCTCCATGATCCTGATTTGGTTGTGGCTATTAGCAGTGTTGATCCTGATTCTTGGTTATATTGGTTTGATGGCTTTGAGAGTCCAGATGGTTTAGGCATTTCTCTTATAGCACATGCAGATTCAGTGAGCAGATTGTCGCATGAGCGTTTTGGCCATGTCAACTACAGATACTTACAACAGATGAGCACATAGGCACTTGTTATTGGGCTCCCTTAGATATCTTGTACTGGTGGTGTCTATCGAGGTTGTACACTTGGAAAGCATCATCGTGATCCTTTTCCTACAGGTAGAGCCACTTGTGCTTAGGCACCCTTGGATTTGATCCACATTGATCATATGTCATTTTCGACACCATCGTTTTCAGGGTCCAAGTATGTGCTCACTTTCATTGATGACTTCTCCAGACGCACATGGGTGTACTTTCTTAAGTACAAGTGTCTTTGATTCATTTCAAGTCTTTAAGACATTTGTAGAGAAGTAGTTTGGTCTTTCTATAAAGAGGATACACACAAATAATGGGAGAGAATATGTGAATCAAGCTTTTACAGATTTCTGCACTGAGCATGGTTTGCAGCATCAGTTATCAGTTCCTCACACCCCTCAATAGAATGGTGTTGCTGAGAGAAATAACAGAACACTAAGGGAGATGACCAATTGTATGCTTCAGTCACGTTCTATGCAACCTACTTTTTGGGCTGAGGCAGTTAATTGTGCCACCTATATTCAAAATCGGATTCCTCATAAGGCATTGCGCCAATTGACTCTTGAGGAGGCTTGGTCCCATGTCAAGCCTGATGTTTCTTCATTACGAGTTTTTGGTAGTGAGGCTTGGGCATTTATTCCAGATGCTCAAAAGGAAAGCCATGGAGAGGAAGAGTCAACCACTCATTTTTGTTGGCTACTATGAGGATGTTAAGGCATATAGGTTGTTTGATCCTGATTCCAGAGAGGTCTTGTTTAGGCGGGATGTCCAGTTTGATGAGCGCCTTCCTCAGATGGATTCTCCATCAGCAGCTTCTCCCTCACTACCTCCTCCTCCCTCTTCATCTTTGGAGGATTCCTTCTTCCTTGAGGATGATAAAGTTGATGGTCCACCTTCACCACCACCATCACTACCACCACCACCACCACCACCACCACCCACTGCTCAGCCTTTGCCCAAGTGGGCCCGGTTTATAGCTGATGTTGTTGGTTCTATGGCAGGTGATCCTACTGACACTCATCGTACTTGTGCACAGACATCTGGTTCTAGTCTTTTGAGTCATGCCATTTCAAATGATCCTCAAAAAATTTTAGAGGCGACAAGTCACCCAAAGTGGGATAGGGCCATGGATGAGAAGTATTTTTCTTTGATGAAGAATCATACTTGGGATCTTTGTTCTCTTCAGAAGGGAAGAAATTTGGTTTGGTGCAAGTGGGTGTATCGTACCAAGTATGATGTAGATGGTTCTATTAATAAATATAAGGCTCATCTTGTTGCGAAGGGGTTTTCTCAAGTGGAGGGTATTGATTACTCTGAGACCTTTTCTCATGTCACCAAGATGAATTCTATTTGCTTTGTACTTTCTTTGGCAGCTTCACAGGGATGGACAGTTTTTCAGATGGATGTGAAGAGTGATTTATTGCATGGAGACCTTCATGAGGAGATCTATATGGAGCAGCCTCAGGGATTTGTGCAGGATTCCTCTTTCATTTGCAGACTTCGACATTCATTATATGGTCTCAAACAAGCTCCTCGGACCTAGTATGACAAGATGGACTCCTTATTGCTTTCCACACTCTTTACACGTCGTCATTTTGATCCTACAGTCTACATTCAACGTTAGGGGGATGATATAGTTATTCTTATGCTTTATGTTGATGATCTTATCAGTATCGGTAGCTCATCCTCCTTGATTCAGGATATTCAATGAGCCTTGATGGAGTAGTTTGAGATGACAGAGTTTGGCCTTCTACACTATTTTTTGGCCCTATAGGTTATTCAATCTTTTGATGGGATTTACATACTTCAGCAGAAGTATGCTGTTGATATGCTTCACAAATTTGACATGCTTACTTTCAAGCCTGCACCCACACCATTTTAGTCAGGTGTTGTTTTGCTTACCACTTGTTCTACACTTTATGTGGATTCTACCTTATCTAGGCAGTTGGTTGGCAGTTTGTTGTACCTGACCCATACCCCCCCGGATCTTTCTTTTGTGGTTGGTCTTGTCTCTCGGTTCTCCCATCAGTAGCTTCTCTCAGTGGGCCTGGTTTATAGTTGAATCAACTCTACATCTCCCAAAAATCACCTTCATGCAAACCTGTCAAAGAAAGAGAGAAGCAAAATAGCTATGGAGGCCAGAATTCAGAGATCCAGAAAATAGGAGTCATATTAATTGTGCAACAAGAATGCAATTCAATAATTACAGTTGTTATGAAAATACAAATAAAGAATCCTTATAAAGGATACTTGAAACCCTTAAGGAGAAAACCATAAAGAATTATAAGATTCCTAAGTCTAGCTTAAACATAGAGTATAATAGACTAATAATTAAATAAATAATTATTAGCTAATAAAATATTACTCTAACACCCCCCCTTAAGATGAACTTACGGAGTAGCTAAAAAACAACTAAGGACTAAAAAAGCATGAAAAAAATGCAGGAAAGCAATAATGGGTCCTGACAACTAGGTTGATGAGGTACCCAAGTACAATAAAATCTTTGTAAAGTGGAGAAAAAAGAGAAAACGTTGTGGGAACAAAACTCCTTTCCAAGAAGAGATGAAATCTCAAGTGAAGGACTAAGAAGCCTCCAAACAAGAGTGTTCCAGAAGATAGGAACAAAAAAAGCATGAAGAACACCACTGAGGCATGAAATAGCTGCAAACACTGTCGAAGAGTAATTGCTGAATTGAAGAACCTCCACTGAAATAAAATATGACCAGGTAGAGAAGACTATAATCTGCATGAGTGTCCTCAAATGACACTACTCAAATCAGATGGCAAGCAAGGGCAAACAATTGACCTCAAAGATACAGATGGCATGAAACACTAAAGCCTGAAGAGTTGATCAATCGAACCAAGGAAGCATTAGAAAAATAGGACAAAACCTCCCCATAATGTTGAAAACAAAGAGGGACGGGTACACTGAAAAGAAAGGCCAACAAGAACTGCATGGTGAAGAACTAGGAGCATCGTAGGTGCAGAGAAAGTACATAGTGTCGTGGAAGGAACACTCACTTGACACACATCATGAGGCTAATGTCACGGAAGGAACACTCACGTGACAAAGGTAGATGGAAAGCAAAGGCAAACATCAACCCCCCATGGCAATTTATAAGTAGTGCATGTACAATAAGACACAAGATGTGCAAGATCCCAAGTATACAATGAATGATGGTACTTTATCTTAGTGCATTTGCATAAATAAAATGCTACAATGCATGTTAGAGTTATCTTGTATTAGCTAATAATTATTTATTTAATTATTAGTCTATTATACTCTACGCTTAAGCTAAACTTAGGCATTTAATAATATTATAGATATTTAATTATTATTCTAATTATTAAATACTTTTTATCTCTTTAGGGTTGCACATCTTTAGGGTTTCTCATTCTCTTGTCATAAGGATTGTATTGTAACTTTATTTTTCATTCCCTCTCTGAATGATAATCTCTCTTTCAGAGCCTTTTTTGTGTTCAATCTCCAATCTTCTCTTGTGACAGGTATTCTTGCATACAGATGCTCTTGGGATCTTAGAAGTTGTACTTTCTCAACTTCTTCATGGTATCAGAGCCTTCATCTGCTGTTGCTTGTCCCTAATTTTTTTCAGAAGATATTCTCTAGAGGCAAAGGTTTTAGTTCTTTTTCAGAGGTTTTAGTTTGGATCTAGGGTATCTTTTTTGTTTCTGAGCATTTTGAGATCAAAAGGACCTCACCATTGACCTCAAAACACCCAAAAACCCCCATTTTCATATAAAATTTGTCCAGTTTGGGCAACTTTAGCTCTGGGGAAAAAAAATTGAGTTTGCCCTTTGCAGGCACGTTTTCTGAGGCAAAAATAAAAATAAATAAAAATAAAAAAATAAAAGTTTGTTTTTGGGCCTTTTAATGGCGTGCCCAGGTTGTTGTCGTTATTGCCAGCCACTGGCGGTTTATTAAACCGTCGCGGCCAGCTTCAGCAGTCGGGGGTTACCGCACTGCCGCATGCTCTCCTGGGGCTGCCTGCTTCACTGGCAGCCCAACTGCCTTCTGCCCGGCTGCCACACGACTGCCCTTTGCACTACTTGGCCATAGCCTGATCTCCACCGCCGCTCAACCTGTTCTTCCTCTTCGCCACCTCTCCTCCTCTTGCAAGCCCTTTTGACTGGGGGGAGTTTTTTTTGCAATAACTTGGGCAAACGAAGTCGGATTTTCGAAAACGAATAGGCTTCGGAAAGCTCCTTTCGATCCCTACTAAGATCTGGTTGTGATATATGCTGATTTTTCATTTGGTACCTATTTTTTTCCATCCAATTCAATGCTCTTTTCTGCACTCTGAGAGCCATAACTTGGGAAAACGGACTTCGTTTTTGGAAAACGAATAGGCATCAGAAAGGTCTTGGAGAGTTATTCTCATATTTGGAGTTATTGTTTTTAGAAAAATCACCAGGTATACAAGATAGTGTCTATCACATTTTCTTTTATCTTGTCTTCTTTTCTGGCTATCATATTGTACTGGGTTTTTGTTTTACATATTGTGGGGGGTGTTATTTTTTACTATTTTCTGTAATTTACTTCAAAAAATCAGAACACCTAAACTCAAAAAGAAAACAAAAAAAACCCCTTCTGCATCTTCTATCTAGTCTTAAAGATCACTTAATTTAAAAAAATCAATAGCAAGTCCAGGTTCAGATACCGGTATGTTTGTATTATGGATGTGTTGCATTAGTTTTGTCATTGATGTCAACACTTATCCTTCTGGATATCTATAGCTATGTTGAACCGGCACATTGTGTTCACCGGCAAGTTCAGTGACATGCACAGTCACCGGTATATTGTTCACTGACAGGATATACGGTTCACCGACATTGAGGATGACTTGTTATCATCTGGAGATCACTTGATTATGTCAAAGACATGGTTTGGATACTTGTTTTTGGTATTTTGGTTAATGGTCTAATCGGGTTGACATATTTGTTGTTACCGGTAGATTGGTCTAGGTTGTGGATTGGTATGCGTTATCTATTCCACATCAACACGACACATTATGGAGATAATTTATTGATTGGATATTGTTGTAAATATATTGAGCCAACATAATGCATCACATCTAGACTTGTTTGTAATTAATTTAATTGTAATATTCTTAGTGAGATGGCCTACACATTTGGTCTTAAGATTTGTATATATGTAAGATCTCATTTGAGATGAGATAGAACATGTTATGGTATGTAAGGTTATGGTATGGTACTATCACATAGTATATGTGAATATTGAAGATCATATGAGCATACCATAAGAGAAGGTTCAAGGAAGGTTTGAAGGTGTTTGTCAAAGCTTAACCGGTACTAAATCCATTATTGGAGATGCTATTTTGAGTAGTACATTATTCTAGGATTTAACCATCCTACTGTAGTCATTGTGACTCCCATTTGAGTAGTGTGCTCTAGGTGGTTGGCCTTTCTGCATGTGCAGACACCATTTGTATACACATACTATTTGCAGTAGTATCATCTGATTGTGGGTAAGGTTTTCTGCTACGGTTTTTCCCCTTACAGGGTTTCCACATCAAAATCTTTGTGTTATGTGTTGTGGATGTTGTTTCTCTTTTTGTATCATGCATTATGTTTCACTGGTATTGATATTAACTGTTACTCTGTTAACCGACATTAAGTTTGGTTTACCGGTATCAAGTATTAAGTTGAAGTAATTTATAATTGGGTTGAAATTCATTGAGAACTGATTCACCCCCCCCCCCCCCTCTCTCAGTTGCCTTTTTGGTTCCTAACAATTGGTATCAGAGCTAAGTCCTCTTTTTACAGAAGCCTAACAGCTTGAGGAGATCTTATGGCAACTAACATTTTCAGGAAGGACAGTCTGAAACTTGATGGAACTAACTATGGTATATGGAAGATCAGAATGGAGACACATCTGAATTGAATTGGAAGAAACATATGGGAAGTTACAAAGAAAGGCTATGTTGGTCCTACTCAGAATCAACCTAATCCACTGACATTGGGTAAGGATCAGGAGAATTATTGCAAAGCAAGAGAAGCACTTTTGAGCGCATTATCTAATCAGCAAATCATGGGATTATCAGACTGATCTACTGCTAAAGTTGTTTGGGATAAATTGGAGACATTGAATGAAGGAGATACCACTATCAAAATTGCAAAACTGGAATGTTTTCGGGTCAGGTATGAAAATTTGAAAATGGAAGAAGATGAAAGAATTTCTTCTTTTATGGAAAGAGTTAATGAAATTTTTTTAGGAATACAATGTTGTGGAGGATCCTTAAGTGAAGATGAAATTGTTTCTAAAGTTTTAAGAGCTTTGCCATCGGCACATAAACTGAAAGCAACTACTATTAATGAGTTGAGAACAATGCCTAATACATCAGTTTCTAGAGATACCTTGGTTGGAAAACTTTCAGCATTTGAGCTTGAGGAATTTGGTCATGTTGCTACTATTAAGACAGATTTAGTTTTCAAAGCATCATCATCGTCATCTGACAAATCTGATTGGAAAGCACTATATGCAAAAGAACATGAAGATATTAGAAGAGAAAATGAAGAACTGGAATAACTTGAAGCACTATTTGCAAGGAAAATACCTAAAGGTCCAGTTGGAAGTAAGTATGAAGGTAAAGCACCGTTAAATGTTTTAATTGGAATAAAGTTGGTCATATGGCATCTAGATATCCTAATAGACATGCAAGATTGAGAAAGGAAGCTAAAAGAACATACAAACCTAACCCTAAATATCAGAGATGCAAATTTAAGAAGAATAGAGATAAATCTTGCTACTATGTTGATGAAGGAGTCATAGATGATTCTGATGAAGAACTGACAGAAAATGGATGGGCTTTTGTTGCAATAAAAGAAGATCAACCAACATCTATTGTTCCACCAGTAGAGCAGGCCGTGGCAGCTAAAATTGAAGAGAAAGATGAATGGATCATAGATTCTAGATGTTCACACCATATGACTGGTGATAAGAGTAAATTCTTATCTTTTCAGGAATACAATGGAGGTCTAGTAAGGTTTGGCGATGATAAAGCTTGTTTGATCAAAGGAAAAGGCACTATATCCTTGGATGGTAAGCACAATATTGACAATGTTTATTATGTTGAAGGTTTGAAGCATAATATTTTGAGTGTTGGTCAATTAGTTGAAAAGGGATTTCAGTTACAGTTCAAGAATGGTAAATGCAAAATCAGAAACAAAACTGGATTGGAGATTGCAACCGGTAATCAAACTAAAGGTAATATCTTTCATTTGAACAACAATGATAAGACATGCTTGATTGCACATATTGATGAAAGTTGGTTATCGCATAAGAGACTTTGTCATGTAAATTTTGATTGCATTGTAAAGATCAGTTCAACTAAGGCAATAAGGGATTTACCTAAGATTGTGAAACCTCATAATCCGATATGTAAGGAATGTCAAATGGGAAAGCATGTTAAAACAACTTTTAAGAGTATTTCTGAGAAATCCAATAATGTTCTTGATTTAATTCATACTGACTTCTATGGTTCGGCAAGAACAAGAAGTCTATAGGGAGATGGATATTTTATGCTAATTAGTGATGATTATTCTAGAATGTGTTGGGTTACTTTTCTTAGGGAGAAATCAAAAGCTTTTGGAAAATTCAAATTTTTCAAGGCAATGGTAGAAAATGAAACCATGAATAGAATCAAAAGACAACTATCAGCACCTCGGACACCTTAGCAAAATGGAATTGTGGAAAGGAAGAACAAAACTATTCTAGAAGCAGCTAGAAGTATGATATTGGAAGCAAATCTACCTCATGTGTATTGGAGAGAAGTAGTGAATACAACGGTTTACACTTTCAACAATGTTCACATCAAAGGTGAAACCGGTAAGACCCCTTATGAACTATGGTTTGGTAATACTCCTACTCTTAAGTACTTCAAAATATTTGGAAGCAAATGTTATATTAGGAGAGATGAGTATGCTGGTAAATTTGATCCTAGAAGTGATGAAGGAATATTTCTTGTTTATTCATCTAAGAGCAAGGCATATAGATGTTTTAATAAAAGATTGCAGAAGATCATTGAGAGTGCTAATGTGAAGATAGATCAACACTTTAGAGGAAATTTAAGGTCTATAGATTCTGAACCGATAGTTGAGATGATCATAAATGAACTAATACAGAGTGCACCGGTACAAAATGTGGATCCAGTCACACCAGCATCATCAAAGAATTCCACAGTGACTGAAGAACAACAACATGTGAATAAACCCAGGTATGTAAGACTAGATCACTCAAAAAATCAGATAATTGGGAATAAGTATCAAGGTGTTATGACAAGAAGAACACTGGCAAATGAAGAGGTATGCTTAATTTTTAAAATTGAACCAACATCTATTATTAAAGCATGTCAAGATGAACATTGGATAAAAGCAATGGAAGATGAATTATAACAAATTGAAAAGAACAATACATGGACATTAGTTCCCCGACCTAAAGACAAAAATGTGATTGGAAATAAATGGGTATATAGGAATAAACTTAATGAAGATGGTGAGGTAATCAGGATCAAAGCAAGATTAGTTTGTAAAGGTTATTCACAGAACGAAGGAATTGATTATAATTTAACCTTTGCACCGGTAGCTAGAATTGAGGCAGTCAGATTATTTCTTGCATTTGCAGCTCACAAAAACTATAAAGTATATCAGATGGATGTAAAATGTGCATTTCTAAATGGTGATCTTGAAGAAGAAGTTTACATTGAATAGCCTGATGGATTATCATTGACAAATGATAAAGATATGGTTTGCAGATTAAGGAAATCTTTGTATGGATTGAAGCAAGCTCCTAGAGGTTGGTATGCTAGATTGGACAAATATCTTTTGAAGCTTGGTTACACTAAAGGTAATGCTGACAGCAACTTATATTTAAAAGTGACTAATGATTACATCTTGGTTATTGAATTTTTTGTTGATGATATCATTTTTGGAGGAGAAGATAGATTGTGTAAGGACTTTGCTAACAAGATGCGGGAAGAATTTGAAATGTCTATGATTGGGGAGATAAAATTCTTTTTAAGATTATAGATTTCATAGGCTGATAGAGGTATATTCATATGTTAAACAAAATACTTAAAAGAACTATTGAAGAAATTTGGTATGGAAAACTCTAAACCGGTAAGTACTCCTATGACTACAACTGATAAATTGACATTGAAGGATGATTCAGCTCCTGTTAATCTGACAAGATATAAACCTATGATTGGAGGTGTACTATATTTGACACAAACAAGACCTGATATAATGAATGCAATATGTATTGTTTCAATATTTCAGAGTAATCCTAAATAAATCATGAATCAACAGTAAAAAGGATTTTTCGGTATCTACAAGGCACAACAAATCTTTTTTTATGGTACCCTAAAGATGAAATTTTTTATCTATGTGCATGCACTGATGGAAATTGGGCAGGAGATGTAGATGACAGAAAGAGCACCACTGGCAGAGCATTCTTTCTTGGTAGCAGATTGATTTCATGGTTAAGCAAGAAGCAGATTTGTACATCATTATCAACAGCAGAATCAGAATATGTTGCAGCAAGAACTAATTGTACTTAGGTATTATG
Source organism: Cryptomeria japonica (assembly GCF_030272615.1). Lineage (NCBI taxonomy): Eukaryota > Viridiplantae > Streptophyta > Pinopsida > Cupressales > Cupressaceae > Cryptomeria > Cryptomeria japonica. The sequence goes on from NC_081412.1 coordinate 503,473,753, forward strand.
GATTAAGCAAATGTTGGAGGACATAAAGGTGAAATGCAAAGAACCTATAATCATTTATTGTGATAATTTAGCAACAATTGATATATCAAATAATCTGGTATTTCATTCTAAGACTAAACATGTTTCTATCAAATATAATTTTCTGAAAGAGAATGTTGAAGCAAAAGAAGTGAGATTGGTTTATGTGAATACTAAAGAGAGGATTGCAGATATCTTTACAAAGCCTTTCCCTAAGGAAAATTTTGAATATCTCAGAGAGAAGCTTGGGGTAATACCCTCATTGGCAGAGACTTAGATGATTGAAGATTGACATCAAACCAGCGAAAACTAACAAAGAAACATTTTTCCGGCTTTGATTGAGGAGAGCTACTTCTCAGGGGGAGTAGTTGGTTATATTAACTGGTTATATTAGTTGGTTATATGTTTTGGTATTTATTTGCTTTGGCATTTGATGTCAAAGGGGGAGAGATATCTATGGAAAAACATTATTCTTTGGGAGAGATTATTCATTGGGGGAGAGATATATACTCTCTACATTTTCATTTTGATTTCTGGTATTGATCTATTTTGGAGATTGTTGGTTTTTGGTTTTTGGCATTCTGTTTTGGCATTTAGATGTTTTTCCATCTAGTGTTGCCATCAATGCCAAAGGGGGAGATAGTTGGTATTATGGATGTGTTGCATTAGTTTTGTCATTGATGTCAACACTTATCCTTCTAGAGATCTATGGTTATGTTGAACTGGCACATTGTGTTCACCGGCAAGTTCAATGACTTATGCATAGTCACCAGTATATTGTTCACCGATAGGTTATATGGTTCACTGGCACTGAGGATGACTTGTTATCATCTGGAGATCACTTGATTATGTCAAAGACATGGTTTGGATACTTGGTTTGGGTATTTTGGTTAATGGTCTAATCGGGTTGACATATTTGTTGTTACCGACAGATTGGTCTAAGTTATGGACCGGTATGCGTTATCTATTCTAGATCAGCACGACACGTTATGGAGATAATTTATTGATTGGGTATGGTTGTAAATATATTGAGCCAACATAATGCATCACATCTAGACTTATTTGTAATTGATTTAATTGTAATATTCTTAGTGAGCCAACCTACACATTTGGTCTTAGGAATTGTATATATGTAAGATCTCATTTGAGATGAGATAGAACATGGTATGGTATGTAAGGTTATGGTATGGTACTGTAACATGGTATGTGTCAATATTGAAGATCATATGAGTAGACCATAAGAGGAGGTTCAAGGAAGGTTTGAAGATGTTTGTCAGAGCTTAATCAGTATTGAATCCAGCATTGGAGATGCTAATTTGAGCAGTACATTATTCTAGGATTTAACCATCATAATGTAGTCATTGGGACTCCCATTTGAGTAGTGTTCTCTAGGCAGTTGGCCTTTCTGCATGTGCAGACCCCATTTGTATACACATACTATCTGCAATAGTATCATCTGATTGTGGGTAAGGTTTCCCACCATGGTTTTTCCCCTTACATGGCTTCCACGTCAAAATCTCTGGGTTATGTGTTGTGGATGTTGTTTCTCTTTCTGTTTCATGCATTAAGTTTCACCAGTATTGATATTAATGGTTAATCTATTAACCGGCGTTAAGTTTGGTTTACCGGTATTAAGTATCAAGTTGAAGTAATTTATAATTGGGTAGAAATTCATTGACAATTGATTCACTCTCACCCCTCTCAGTTGCCTTTCTGGTTCCTAACATGGTACACATGGTAGATTCTTCAATTGAGCTTCTTACATCCCAGAACTATCACCTCTAGAAAGCTCATATGATGAGGCTTCTCAGATCAAGGGGGTTGTGGTTTTGTTTGGATGTGGATCAGCCACTATTGCAGTGTCCTTTTGAGATTCTTCAGCAGTGGAATTAGATGGATGAGGCTATGGGTGTCATCTCCTTACATGTTTCAGACAACTTTCTTTTTCACCTTGATAGTTTTCTCACTCCTCAGGATAGGTGGTCCAAATTTGAAACACTCTTTGGTACTATCAATGAGTTCAGAGCATTACAGATTGAGGCAAAGCTCTCTTCCTTGTTACCTAAATCTTTTCCTCACATTGAGGACTTTCTGAACAAGTTCAAAACCACCAGATCTATCCTTCACAGTTGTGGTAAAAATAAGACAGACCCAGAGTGCATCTACCTGATTTTCTCTAAGCTTCGAGGTCCCTATCAGATATTTGCTTCCACTTTTTTTTCTACTATGGATGCATTGGGTACACACTTCACCATGCCTAGTTTTGATGTGTTTTGTGATCGCTTGACTCGTGAGAAGGCTCACCTATCTCAGTTGAACACTCTCACAGGATCAAATCTGAAAGCATTGGTTGCTCAGACATCTAAAGAGAACAAGAAGCAGAAATCGAAACCTAAGAAGGATTCAGCTGGCAGTGAGCGTTCCTCCAAGCCACCACCTAAGTCTAATTACAAACCAAAGTCCTATCCCAAATAGGAGCACTCTTCTAAGTTTGGTGAGTCTTACTCCAAGACTAAGAAGAAGTTAGATGAACTTTGCAGTTTCTGTGGCAAAGAAGGTCATCCAGTTTCTCATTGTTGGAAATGATTAGAAGCCTTGGAGGCAGCCATGTAGCAGCAACATATTTCTCCTCCTCAGCCTCCATCTTCATCTTCTACTGGGAAAGGACATGCTTTTTTTGCATGATCTATTCCTTATGCATCCACTTGGATTATTGATTCTAGGGCTTCTCACCACATGACACACTCACTGCAGCTTGTTACCTCACTTGCTCATAGTAATACATTACAGATTACAGTTGGTGACTCGACACAACTTTTAGTTTTAGGTTCAGGTTTTGTTCCATTTACAGGTGGTTGTTTTCAGGATGTTCTTTTGGTTCCTGACATTTCTACAAACCTCTTCTCTGTTTATCAGATTTGTCATTCTCGCTCTGGTAAAATGGCTGAGTTATCACCTTATGATGTGGTTATTCGAGAGCTCCATGATCCTGATTTGGTTGTGGCTACTGACAGTGTTGATCCTGATTCTCGATTATATCGATTTGATGGCTTTGAGAGTTCAGATGGTTCAAGTGTTTCTCTTATAGCACATGCATATTTAATGAGAAAACTATGGCATGAGCATTTTTGCCATGTCAACTATAGATACTTACAGCAGATGAGCACACAGGCACTTGTTATTGGGCTTCCTTAGATATTTTGTATTGATGGTGTATGTCAAGGTTGTGCACTTGGTAAGCATCATCGTGATCCTTTTCCTATAGGTAGAGCCACCCGTGCTAAGGCACCCTTGGATTTGATCCACAGTGATCTTATGTCATTTCTGACTCCATCTTTTTCAGGGTCCAAGTATGTGCTCACTTTCATTGATGACTTCTCTAGATGCACATGGGTGTAATTTCTTAAGTACAAGTCTGATGTCTTTGATTCATTTAGAGTCTTTAAGACATTTTTAGAGAAGCAGTCTAGTCTTTCTATAAAGAGGATACGCACAAATAATGGGAGAGGATATGTGGTCAAGCTTTTACAGATTTCTGCACTGAGCATGGTTTGCAGCATCAATTATCAGTTCATCACACCCCTCAGCAAAATGGTGTTGCTGAGAGAAAGAACACAACACTAAGGGAGATGGCCAATTCTATGCTTCAGTCACATTCTATGCAGCCTGCTTTTTGGGTTGAGGCGGTTAATTGTGCCACCCATATTCAGAATCGGATGCCTCATAAGGCATTGTGCCAGTTGACTTCTGAGGAGGCTTGGTCCCATTTTGAGCCTGATGTTTCTTCGTTCTGAGTTTTTGGTAGTGAGGCTTGGGCATTTATTCCAAATGCTCAGAGGAAATCCATGGAGAGGAAGAGCCAACCACTCATTTTTGTTGGCTACTGTGAGGATGTTAAGGCATACAAGTTGTTTGACCCTGATTCCAGAGAGGTCCTATTTAGGCAGGATGTCCAGTTTGATGAGCGCCTTCCTCAGATGGATTCTCCATCAGCAGCTTCTCCCTCACTGCCTCCTCCTCCCTCTTCATCTTTTGAGGATTCCTTCTTCCTTGAGGATGATGCAGATGATGGTCCACCTTCACCACCACCATCACCCGCTACTCAACCTTTGTCCAAGTGGGCCCAGTTTACAATTGATGTTGTTGGTTCTATGGCAGGTGATCCTACTGACACTCGTCGTACTTGTGCACAAACTTCTGGCTCTATTCTTTTGAGTCATGCCATTTCAGATGATTCTCATAAATTTTCAGAGGCGACAGGTCACCCAGAGTGGGATAGGGCCATGGATGAGGAGTATTCTTCTTTGATGAAGAATCATACTTGGGATCTTTGTTCTCTTTCAAAGGGAAGAAAGTTGGTTTGGTGCAAGTGGGTGTATCATACCATGTATGGTACAGATGATTCTATTAATAAGTATAAGGCTCATCTTGTTGCGAAGGGGTTTTCTCAGGTGGAGGGTATTGATTACTCTAAGACCTTTACTCCTGTCGCCAAGATGAATTCTATTCGCTTTGTACTTTCTCTGGCAGCTTCACAGGGATGGATAGTTTTTCAAATGGATGTTAAGAGTGCTTTCTTGCATGGAGACCTTCGTGAGGAGATCTATATGGAGTAGCCTCGGGGATTTGTGCAGGATTCCTCTTTGGTTTGCAGACTTCAACGTTCATTATATGGTCTCAAACAGACTCCTCAGGCCTGGTATGAGAAGATGGACTCCTTCTTGCTTTCCACACTCTTTACACGTTGTCATTTTGATCCTATAGTCTACATTCAGCATCAGGGGGATGATATAGTTATTCTTGTGCTCTATATTGATGATCTTATCACTACCAGTAGCTCATCCTCCTTGATTCAGGATATTCAGCGAGCCTTGATGGAGCAGTTTAAGATGACAGATCTTGGCCTTCTACACTATTTTTTGGGCCTACATGTTATTCAGTCTTCTGATGGGATTTTCATAATTCAGCAAAAGTATGCTCTTGATATGCTTCATAGATTTAACATGCTTACTTGCAAGCCTGCACCCACACCATTTCAGTCAACTGTTGTTTTTTCTACCACTTGTTCTACACCTTCTGTGGATTATACCTTGTATAGGCAGTTGGTTGGCAGTTTGTTGTACCTGACCCATACCCGCCCGGATCTTTCTTTTGCAATTGGTCTTGTCTCTCGGTTCTCCCATGATCCTCATGAGAGCAATTGGAAAGTAGCCAAACGTATTTTGAGGTACATTCGGGGCACTACATAGTTTGGCATTCACTATACTTGATGATCCCCTCACATTGTTGGCTTCACTGACTCAGATTGGGCTGGTGATGCTCAAGATCGGAAGTCTACTTCTGGCTTTGTTTTTTGCCTTGGTTCTGATCCCATCACATGGTCTTGCAAGAAGCAGTGTGCTATTGCATTATCGTCTATAGGGGTTGAGTACCGAGCAACGGTGTTAGCTAGTCAGGAGGTTTTATGGCTTCAACAATTGATGACTGTGTTTGGGTTCCCTCCTGATAGTCCCACTATTCTTTGGTATGACAATTAGAGTGCCATTCACCTTTCCCGCAACCCAGTGGAGCACCAGAGGTCTAAACACATTGAACTTCACATGCACTTCGTCAGACAGTTGATTCAAGATGGCTTTCTCATCTTGGAGTACATTCCTACAGAGGAGTAGGTTGCTGACATCTTCACTAAACCTTTTGCATCTCCGTGCTATCTTCAATTGCGCTCTATGCTTGGGGTGAAGGAAATTGTCCTTGGGGGGTCTCATTGAGGCCTTCCTTCCTTCATGTTTCTTTTTGCATGCTTTTCCCATCTCTTTTTGGAGTAGAGTTTTTTCCCATGTGGTTTTATCTATTTCTCCGTTTCATAGATATTTGGTTGTGATTGGGTAGCTCATCATGTCTTGTTGTCGGGACCCAAATTTGCCTTCTTCTTGAGGTTGCTTTTTGCTTTCCTGCATTTAGTGTTTTTAGCTACTCCCTAAGTTCATCTTAAGGGGGGGTGTTAGAGTTATCTTGTATTAGCTAATAATTATTTATTTAATTATTAGTCTATTTTTCTCTACACTTAAGCCAAACTTAGGCATTTAATAATATTGTAGATATTTAATAATTATTCTAATTATTAAATACTCTTTATCTCTTTAGGGTTGCACATTTTTAGGGTTTCTCATTCTCCTATCATAAGGATTGTATTGTAACTTTATTTTCCGTTCCCTCTCTGAATGATAATCTCTCTTTCAGAGCCTTTTTTGTGTTCAGTCTCCAATCTTCTCTTGTGACAGGTATTCTTGCATACATATGCTCTTGGGATCTCAGAAGTTGTACTTTCTCAACTTCTTTAGTTAATTATAGTAACTACACTTTGGTTAGTATAATTGGCATTTTAGTTGATATTGAGAATACCGCAATAGTCCAAAGAAAATTTGACATGCAAGTAATGCATAGAACTTTGAAGATTAATGACATATCTAATTTTTCTATTGATGTGAACCTTTGGGGTGTTTTGTGGCAAACTATAGGCGAGGATTTGCAAAAACATACATTGTAGTGGAGAATTGGTTATCATTTTTATTGAAAATGGATATGTGAGTTACTTTAATGGTAGAGGCATTAATAGCACTGCTACGACAGTATTGAATGTTAATCCCTCTATCCCAGATGCACAGTCACTTATAGCTAGAGGGGAATTAACTTCTGATTAACTACTTTTGCCCTCAACCCCTGGACAAATCAATACACCATATATGAGAATGTCACTTGCCTTTGTTTTGGAGTGATGCATTGTTCTTACAAATGTTGTGGAAACAATTGTTAGAGAAACCATTCAGTTTATCAAACCTGATGCTTTTTGCTATCCTTCTTGCCCGCTGAAAGTGAATGGAAAATAATGAAAATAAAAATGTATCGAGTAGAATCTCAATGAATGGTTATGTCCTAGATGTCAAGTGAAAGTACCAGAATATACTTATCGATATGTATTATAAGTGAGAATTTATGACCATACTGACAACATGTGGGTTACTGCTTTTGATGAAGAAGTGACAAAAATATTACAGATCTTAGCAAAAGAAATTTGCATGCTTTAGTATGATACTAATAGTACTACTAAACCCATCACTCTTATCAAAGTTGTTCAGTGCAATAGTTATGCCTTTACTCTTCACATCAAAAAATTGATGTATAACTCTAAGAGCAGATTGAAAACAACAATTGCCAGGGCTTTGAAGGTTGATTTTAAGGCTGAGTCACAGCTCTTTCTTTCAAAGATTACTCAAATCACAGATTCTACATAATAATTTTGTAACCTTTTCAGTTCCTTGCATTTTCTTCGTACTTAAGGACTCATCAAAGATGACTGAATCATTGTGTTTCTAGTGTTGTGTTCATGTAGTGTCCCTCCTTGAATTGACTTTCATTTCATGCATGATAGACTTATCTAGACTCTTTATGATGTTTTGGATTATGATTATATATGTGTCTTTATTACTCACTATAATGCTAGACATTATTGGACATATGTTATTTTGATAATTTATATGGATGATGACACTATCATTATTGATCATGTGATTTGATGGATATATGTGTTTGATGGATCATGTATGCTTGATGGATTATTGATAGTTTATATTGATCATGGATTGATGTTATTATGATTACACTAACCCTAGTTCATGATTACATATGATGAGTTGACTATGCGATGTGTTTGATCATTGTATGAATGTCTTCGTGAGAGGGACTATGTCACATCACTCATTGCAAGTGGGACATGACATTGTGATTCCCTATCACTTGCATGTTATGATATATATATATATATATATATATGTTGTATCATTGATTTGTGGTTGCAGGAGATTGAATACCAGAAGAAGAATGAAGAAACCCTGACTCAATCACTGAAGGATAGATCATATTAATGTTGTAGATTGACATATGAGAATGATCAGTTGAAGCTTGAACTAGTACAAACAAAGAATTATGGACAAGAACTTGAAAGACATATCATAATTTTGAGAGATGAGTTGACTACTACTAATGAGTACAAAGAAAAATTCAAGGCTAGTTCAGCCCGATTGAATGAGATGTTTGAAAGTTAGAGACATGGGAAAGATATGCGAGGACTTGGATTTGAGAAAGGAAAATCCTCCGGTTCTAGTCAAAGCAACCATCAGCAAAAGAACAAGAAACCTCTGATAAGACAGCCTAATGCCTATAAATTCAATGGTAAATGTTTTGTTTGTGGTAAATTCGGTCATATGGCAAGTCAATGTAGAAGTAGGATGAATAATGGAATGATGAATAAAATGATGAATAATGGTTCTACCTTTACTGGTCAATGTTTCATATGCAGCAATTTTGGTCACAAGTCAAACATATGCAAAATGGTGATAAATAACTTTCAGAATAAGAGATGTTATGCTTGTGGAATGTTTGGGCACATTTCTAACCAATGCAGGAAGAGATTAAATCAAATGAACTTTCAAGCCTATGCAAAGAAGTGTTGTTTATCATGCATGCAACAAACATGGTCATATTGCAAGATATTGCAGAAGAAGGAATGCTCTGGTAGACAAGAATAAATCAGATGAAAAGGGAAAAGCTAAGGTGGAAGAGATCAAATATCAGCATAAGAAGATGTAGGTAAACAAAGAAGATTCTACTGTTCAAAATGGTTCCACACCTGGTTCCGGTGTGGGAACCTCATCTTGTAACTAAAGCATTTAGGCCTTAGGTGGGAGATTATCATTTAGATCTTTAAAAACCCCTTTTAGAGATCTGTAACTGATCAAGAATGGTTGCAGATGATAGAGATTAGTTGTCATGTTGTTATCCGGAAGATCTCATGGCAGTTTGATAATCTGGTGAATGAATTCATGAAAAACAGTGTATCCGGAAGTCATTACGTTTTCTATGAATAAAAGGGTATATCAATAGTTCATTAATCACAATGTGAACAAGAGAGAAGAGAAAATCAATAGAGTGAAAGATTTTTAGCAGCTAAATCCGAGCTTGAAGCAATCTATTAGTGATTTCTTGCACCCCGTGGAGAGTCAAAAGGTATTTTCCATTTGTAAAGCTATCTTTTCATATCTATATTTTGAAATGGCATCTACATCTGCATCTGGTGTTGCGACCCCATTGGTGGTCAAAATTTTTGAAGGGGCAAGGCCCATGTTCAAGAGGTACCCATTCAAATCCACTGAGAATGATCCGAAAGGTGCATTTTCTTCTATCCCGTATGGCGTACTTCACAACAAAGATATTAGGGAATATATCCATTGTAATATTGAGGAGTTTGGAAATGCAGACATGCTCTCACTTTACACCAAGCACATAATGGATAGTCTAGGAAATTTGAAGCCAGAATTCAATGCACTGCATGACAAGGGTTTCATTCAATTTATTCACCTCCTGATGTTCGATGAACCCGAATGGGTCCATTACATTATGAGTTGAATCCATGATGAATTCATGTGGCTAGACTAACCTAATAAGATCACCAAGCAATCTATTGAAGTAGTTACCTATTTAAATGCAACTAGTGAGGTCCCTAGATTGAGGAAAATACATAATACAATGCTAAACAAAGATTACCAGATCTTAGTTTGATAGTCGGTCGATGACTATCAATGATATTATAGAGCACGATGTTAGATTTGCCTCGATGGTGACTGGATATAAGATATATCAATCCAACAGGTAGAATTTTGTATCCGACATGGCTATATTTGTAGCTTATGAGATTCTGAAGGAAGGGAAAATGTATGATCTTTGCTCGGTACTTCTCAGTGAGTTATTAAGAAGCCTAAAGAAGATTAAGCAGGACAAGAAGCATGTATTTAAGTTCGGTTCCTTGATTGTTTGCCCGACATTGTATTTCTTGAATGAAATCCCTGATATTGGAAAAATTTAGTGGGGATATGATAAACCGGTGGTCATTCATATTAAGGAAGGATTCCAGGGATTAGGTGATATTGTTGCTCAGAAATACGCCTTGTGGGGATACTCAGGCATCAATGCACATCAAGGAAAGGATCCCTAAATAGATTGCAGAGAAGTATGAGAAAACTATATGTTTCATGGTCGACAAGGCCCAATGTCATATGGAGGCAGTTGGGCCAAGAACTGTTTGGATCATGCCTATCGGGTATGAGGTGGATGTTGTCACACTTGATGCATATGCTCAACATTTGTTGAGTCAGCCAGTGGATGACAAGGAGGAGAGGTTCAGTACTTGTCAGGAAAAAGACCTTGATTTACACAAAAAGTTTACTGAACCTGCTAGGAAGAGGAAAGTAAGGAAAGAGGTAGAGGAGTTAGAAGAACAAATAGGCATAACCAAGGAGGTCATACAAAGGGAAAGAGAATAGAAAATTCTGAAGGAGGAAGACATGGCGAAGCCCAAGAAGACTAAACCTACTCCCACCCCTCTGAAGCAGGCCAAGCCAAAACAATCTCAGTATGCACCTACTTTCGATGTGCAAAAGCCCATTCCTCTACCCAAATCACAATCTACATCATCAAACAGTGGGGTGGAGAAGAGGAAGAAGGAGAAACCTCAAAGAGTATATGTTGTTGCCATTGCTAAGGACATAGAGACAGATAATTTGATCTTCATGAGGAGATAATTAAAGATTTTATTTATTAATTATCAATAATATCTTCTTCTCGACTTTCTTCCATTTTCATCCACCTCATGAATGACAGATTTGTCATGCGCTCAATCATGTTTGTTCAGTGTCCCAAAAATCACTTCAATCTAGGTCATCTATCAAAATTCAGGTTTCTATAAAAGGAGGTGTCATCCTTCATTCAATTCATCTAGTTTTAGCATTGTTATTCTGTCGAATATTTTAGCAATTTTGTTTTAGCATTGTCACTTTGTCAATTTAATTTGCATAATCACACTTCTAATAATCTCATCATCATACCACTTGATTTCATTTGTTTTTGTGCACCTCACATTGTGAGAGCAACATACTCATATTAGAGAAGAAAGGAGAAACAAAGGAGTTTTACTCTAGAAGCATGGAAGCAATGGTTTACATCATGTTTTGTTTCACTAATTTTGTTGGTTATATTATGTTTGATTTGCGTGTTTGATTAAGTTTTGTGATTAGATTAGATAGTCATGCATGCTCATTGGTTTTTCATTATCTGATTTCTTGATCGACATTCTAGTGAACCCAACATGATCATGTGTCCAAACTAATCATCTTTTGAGTTTTTGATTGCGTGTAGGTGTCAAAAAGGTGATTTTCCATCTCTTGAGTAGTCCAAGACTAGACCTACATAGTTGGAGCCAAGGACTGCATAATTGGAGCCTAGACATGGGCATTTGTAAGTTGTTCTTACATAGTTGATCAATATTTATGCGCATTTGATCAATATTTTAGTACATTTGACCAAGATTTTTGTGCATTTGATAATTGTGCTTAGTTTAGTTAATCCTTTCTTGCATGCAGAGATTTTAGGATTAGACTTGATTACATGCAAAGCATTTTATGATTATATGTCTTGTACGTATGATTTTGAAGAACTAACATGTGCATGCAGGGTTTTAGTTTGATTTGAATTCCTAATAAATAAATTTGCTTGATTTAAGGTTACAATGAATCCAACAACTTGCACATAGTCTAAATAGGAGTTGAATGAACCCTCACATAGCATAATTAGTGGTCAATTTGAAATCAATCTCTCAATTTGGTTGCTAAGTGATTAGAAGGAATTTAATCTAGTCTAATTAGGATCTCAATTCAGTTTCAATTTCTCATTCTAATTTGCAAGTTGGTTAAAATGAGCAACAACCATCACATTGCTTAATTAGAAATTCAATTTGGAATCAACTTCACATTTCAATTTGCAAGGTTGTTAAAAGGAACTCAATCTAGCTAATTAGGATTTCAACTTGTTTTTAAATGTTTCATTTTATTTTGTAAATTGTTAAAATAAACCCTCTTTTACCTTAATCAAGACACCATTTCCCATTTAGGACATTCAATTTAGTTAAAAGTTTAAAATAATGAATCAAAATGGTTCTCCCTAGTGAGAACATGACCCTAGTCCTTTAGCCCAACTTGGGATTCCAAGATGAGCAAGAAGACATCATTATCGAGTTGAATACCCTCACATGGAAAACAAAAATAAGCTATGTTGAGTACATGCAAATATTATTTATCATAGAGGGAGAATAAGATAGAGCACAATATCATGTAAACGCCCTAGGCAGAGCACTTGAACAAGAACAACAATGACAATGATAATAACAACAAGAACAAAATCAATATTTTCAGCCACCTCCTCCATAGCCTCAATAAAATCAAGACTATTTTTATTCAATTTTAGTGTTTTTTATGCTCAATTTAGGGTTTTATATCATCAATTTGGAAAATTAACTTGATTTATTTTATGTTTTGTAGGTAGAGACCATAGTTGCATACTTGGAGCATCTTGTTGGGCAATTGGAACTTCCTGTTGTATAGTTGGAGCTTCCTGAGCTGCACAATTGAAGCATCTTTATGTGCATTTGGGGCTCTATTTTGTGCAATTGACCCTCTATCCCTACGTAGTTGACAAGTATAAGTTATTTTCAGATCAAGGTTTTCCAATCAGATTTGCAAGGTTTTCAATTATGTTTAGCATAAGGTTTTCTATGATACTAATGGTTTGTGCAACATCCTTGGCACTTGTGGGATGAAGAATGAAACAAACAAACTACTAACAAGTCTGGTGCAGGACAATTATTGAAGACATTATAAAACGCCAAACAAATTCTGTGTTTATTTTTCATAAATTAGAAAACACCTAATTTTCTTAAATGGAATGAATGTGTATTCTCTATGTTTGGAGTGCTTGCTCTTAATGTAGGATGGACCATAGTTGCACTAATTATCCTCTCCCCTCACTTTTGGGATCTTAGATGAAAGAAAAAAGTGTCAACGACACCCGAGTTTTTCTTTTATTCGAGAAATATCTATGGCGATTTCATCACCTCGCAATGTAATTCAAAAACTAGAATAGCTTTGGGGATTCCATCACCTCATAGTGATTTTTGAGTGGTATTTCTCTTTGGGCTTCTATATAAAAGGCTTTTCCAAAAGGTTTCTTGTAGCCAAGGTGTAATCTAAATTCGGGTCTTTCGATCAGGGTTGTCAGAGATTTAAGTAGCTTACTTCATGAATCTTCTCATTAGCTTTGTTTCTCAAAGAATAACTACGAACAATTGTTGTAGAAAACCAAAAACCCATACTCACTAACTCATGGAATTTTGATTGCATCTCGAAGTTAACCCTTCATGTAACCTTGATCGTGAGGTATGAAATTCTTTGGTTCAAAAGGTTTTCAAACCTTCGTGGAAGGAGATATGGTTCACCTATGTCATGGTGGGGGAGCCAATGTCACTAGATCTCTGCATATCCACTTTGTCTGAGGTATTTCTATTTATAGTGAAATTCCTAAGTTGTACATGCTTTCAAGTACTTTCAACTATTGAAACTAGTGATGTTAAATCTGGGCTAATTTAGGCCCCTTTCAGTCATAACTCTGATTTTATTTCAGAGTCAAGCAAATCAAATAGCCACTTATGTTGGCTATTTTTATGAGTGCTTATAATAACATTTTCTAAATCAAAATCAAAATCAAAATCAAAACCTGAACCAAAACTTCAGACATTCCAAAATCAAAATCTTATCCCAAAATTAGACATTGCAAACTCAAAGCCTCATTCTGAAATCCAAAACAGTGTCAAACATGGTAGTCTCACAACTTCAGAACATGGAAAACCTAAAAAATTTCAACCTAGGTCTCATCTTAGAATAGCTTTGCATAATTGTTCCTATCGTAAGTTCTAGGTCCATTTCATATCATTTCAAATCACCTTAGACTAGATTTTGCATGAATTTCACTACCCTAAAGTTTTAGGTTCATTTCATATCATCTCAAAATCATCATCATTAGGTTAGCTTTTGCATATTTTTTATAATCCCAAGTCATGAGTTCATTTCCATATCATATCCCAAGTCATCTTAGGATAAGCTTAACATAAACATAATTCCTCTTGCATTTTAGGTTCATCTTTAGCATTATCCAAAAATCATTTGCATAATCTCCCATTCTCCTAAATCATGACATCATTATCATCTTAGCTTACATCATCTTTTAATTAAGACATATCTTAGTTTCATTCCAAAAAAAAATCATGTTAGTCCATTTGCATTTCCTCTAATACGTGTCCATTTAAACCTAATTCTCAGTTTAGGTCATCCTCATATCACATTTAGATCATAAATCATTTTTTTGAAAATCCAAGAAAAATAAAGTCTTAGATCAAACCCTGCATCCTTGGTAGGAACTCTACACCTTATCAAGAATTTTTTCCACCATCAATCACTATCAAGTCAAAACTCCAGCTCATTAGTGGTGTAGGACCACCTAACCCAAACATACACCAGGAGGTTAAAGATCATGACATGAATCATTTCACTCATATTTGAGTTTATATGTTCATTTTAATTTATTTTGAGTCATTATGAGGTCATATGTAAGGCTAAAAGAGCAAATTGTAATGAGTTGTCCAAGTTGTCCTAATAAGGTCTTGATTCGGTTTAGGAGGTCAATCTTGTGTAAAAGAGTCATGAAAGGGTAACATTGATGTAAAGTGTTGTCAAGCAACAAACCATGTTCTAAAAGTTGTAAACCAAGGATGTAATTGGTCTTGGGAAGTTGTAACTACCATATGGATGTGTGGAGGTTATAAAATCCATCACTTGGTCGAATCCAAGGGGGGTGTGTATGATTGGAGGAAGGAAATTAATATTTGAAGTTTTTACGCACTGCACATTGTTTTCTAGGTATTGCAGTCTGATCATTCACATTTTTCTTTATGAATAATTTTTTTCTCCATTGGAAATTTATTGGATATGATAATGGAATGAGTTAAATTTGTTTTCCCTTTGATTTCATTTAATTTCAATCACTTTGAAGCAAGTTATGCAAGTTTTGGTGAAAACTGTCAAAAAACCCTCCAAATTGGGGTTTGTGGAGAATTTCACTAAAATATTTTGATTGCACCATTGGAAATTATTGTAACTTTGTTTTTTTCTAGAGGGTTGAATTATGTTTCAAATGAATTCAGTTTTAATGTGATTGGTTAAGTATTGTATGAGATATTTGATGCCCTAGGCGGACTGTGAATGCAGATTTTTTTTTTTTTTTTGTAACAGTCAAAACGGTCTCGGTGCAGAAACCATAACGCTTAACTCCATTGTTGGATTGTTATAAATTTTGGATATGATTTTATAAACCTAGTTTTCTACAGCCTCACTGAAGAGATCTTAAAAATATTATTGTGTTTGAAAGTTATTAATAACCGAGTACGGGTCTATCATACTCTCATTAATTGGGACAACATAATGCATTGTTTGGGTCCTGATTAATGTTTAAAGGGTTATAAAATGATATGAAAGATTTGATATTGGATTGGTTGGTTGATAGAAATCTTTTTAGATGTCTCAAACATATCAAGGTTGCATATTGAAGATTATTTTGGGTCATTGAGCACCCTAAAATTGGGACTCCATGGTTGATTTGGGGTTCTTGGTTGGTTTTTCATGATGCTCTGCATCAAATTGGTATCAGATCCCAGCAAAAGATATAAACTAGGAAAGTTGTTTATGTTGTGTTTGGAAGAAGGTGTTGGATCCACCTAACTGCAAAGGAATAGGTTGAGGAGAGAACCTGGTTGTGGTTGCCAAAATACTAGGGAGAGAGAAAAAAGATACTCCTAGGTGAGGCAAATGAAGTATGAGTTTGTGTGTGTGTAGTAGGAGAGGTGGATGCCTGAGGAACACCTTGAGTTGCAGCCATTGGATACTCCATGGATGTGATTGGTTGCGAGGATGATTACCTTTTTGAAGTTGGTAGCAGCAACATGAGGATAATTAGAGAATGATGAAAGGAAGAGGAAGAGATAAAAATGAAGACAAAGACAAAGTTTCAGTCCAAGACACAAATTTTATTGCAACTTGTTTTAGAGGGACTTGGAAAGCTTTCAAGGTCAGTAGTATGGTGCAGGAGCACCTAACCCAAACGTACACCAGGAGGTTAAAGATCATGCCATGAATCATTTCACTCATATTTGAGTTTATATGGTCATTTTAATGTATTTTGAATCATTATGAGGTCATATGTAGGGATAAAAGAGCCAATTGTAATGAGTTGTCCAAGTTGTCCTAATAAGGTCTTGATTGGGTTTAGGAGGTCAATCTTGTGTAAAACAGCCATGAAAGGGTAACAATGATGTAAAGTGTTGTCAAGCAACAAACCATGTTCTAAAAGTTGCAAACCAAGGATGTAATTGGTCTTGGGCAGTTGTAACTGCCATATGGATGTGTGGAGGTTATAAAATCCATCATTTGGTTGAATCCAAGGGGGGGGTGTATGATTGGAGGAAGGAAATGAATAGCATTTGAAGTTTTTACACACTCCACATTGTTTTATGGGTATTGCAGTCTGATCATTCACATTTTTCTTTATGAAAAATCATTTGTCTCCATTAGAAATTTATTGGACATGATAATGGAATGAGTTAACTTTGTTTTCCCTTTGGTTTCATTTAATTTCAATCACTTTGAAGCAAGTTATGCAAGTTTTGGTGAAAACTGTCAAAAAACCCTCCAAATTGGGCTTTGTGGAGAGTTTCACTAAAATATTTTGATTGCACCATTGGAAATTGTTGTAACTTTGGTTTTTTCTAGAGGGTTGAATTATCTTTCAAATTAATTCAGTTTCAATGTGATTGGTTAAGTATTGTATGAGATATTTGATGCCCTAGGCAGACTGGGAATGTAGATTTTTTTTTTCTTTTTGTAATAGTCAAAACGGTCTCGAGGAAGATACCATAACTATTAAAACCGTTGTTGGATCATTCTAAATTTTGGATATGGTTTTAGAAACCTAGTTTTCTATAGCCGCACCAAAGAGATCTTAAAAATATTGTCGGGTTTGAAAGTTATGAATAACAAAGTAGGGGTCTATCAGACTGTCATTAATTGGGACAGAATAATGCATTATTTGGGTCTTGATTAATGTTTAAAGGGTTATAAAATGATATGAAAGATTTGATATTGGATTTGTTGGTTGATAGTAATCTTGTTAGATGCCTCAAACGTATCAAGGTTGCATATTGAAGATTATTTTGGGTCATTGAGCACCCTAGGATTGGGACTCCATGGTTGATTTGGGGTTCTTGGTTGGTTTTTCATGATGCTCTGCATCAAATTGGTATCAGAGCCCAACAAACGATCTAGGATAGGAAATTTGTTTATGTTTTGTTTGGTTGTAGGTGTTGGATCCACCTAACTGCAAAGGAACAGGTTGAGGAGAGAACCTGGTTGTGGTTGCCAAAAGACTAGGGAGAGAGGAAAAAGATACTCCTAGGTGAGGCAAAGGAAGTATGAGTTTGTGTGTGTGCAGTAGGAGAGGTGGATGCCTGAGGAACACCTTGAGTTGCAACCATTGATTAGTCCATGGATGTGAGTAGTTGCGAGGATGATTACCTTTTTGAAGTTGGTAGCAGCAGCATGAGGATAATGAGAGAATGATGAAAGGAAGAGGCAAAGATAAAGATGAAGACAAAGACAAATTTTTAGTCCAAGACACAAAATTTTCTTGCAGGTTGTTTCCAAGGGACTTGGAAACCTTTCAAGGTCAGTAGCATGGTGCAAGAGCACCTAACCCAAACATACACCAAGAGGTTAAAGATCATGCCATGAATCATTTCACTCATATTTGAGTTTATATGGTCATTTTAATGTATTTTGAGTCATTATGAGGTCGTATCTAGGGATAAAAGAGCTAATTGTAATGAGTTGTCCAAGTTGTCCTAATAAGGTCTTGTTTGGGTTTAGGAGGTCAATCTTGTGTAAAACAACCATGAAAGGGTAACAATGATGTAAAGTGTTGTCAAGCAACAAACCATGTTCTAAAAGTTGCAAACCAAGGATGTAATTGGTCTTGGGAAGTTGTAACTACCATATGGATGTGTGGAGGTTATAAAATCCATCATTTGGTCGAATCCAAGGGGGGTGTGAATGATTGGAGGAAGGAAATGAATAGCATTTGATGTTTTTACACACTCCACATTGTTTTCTAGGTATTGCAGTCTGATCATTCACGTATTTCTTTATAAAAAATTATTTGTCTCCATTGGAAATTTGTTGGACATGATAATGGCATGAGTTAAATTTGTTTTCCCTTTGGTTTCATTTAATTTCAATGACTTTGAAGCAAGTTATGCAAGTTTTGGTGAAAACTGTCAAAAAACCCTTCAAATTGGGCTTTGTGGAGAGTTTCACTAAAATCTTTTGATTGCACCATTGGAAATTGTTGTAACTTTGGTTTTTTATAGAGGGTTGAATTATCTTTCAAATGAATTCAGTTTCAATGTGATTGGTTAAGTTTTGTATGAGATATTTGATGGCCTATGCAGACTGGGAATGTAGATTTCTTGTTTTTTTTGTAATAGACAAAACGGTCTCGGGGAAGATACCATAACTCTTAACTCCGTTGTTGGATCGTTTTAAATTTTGGATATGGTTTTAGAAACCTAGTTTTCTATAGCCGCACCAAAGAGATCTTAAAAATGTTGTTGAGTTTGAAAGTTATGAATAACAAAGTACGGGTCTATCAGACTATCATTAATTGGGACAGAAAATGCATTGTTTGGGTCTTGATTAATGTTTAAAGGGTTATAAAATGATATGAAAGATTTGATATTGGATTGGTTGGTTGATACTAATCTTGTTAGATGCCTCAAATGTATCAAGGTTGCATATTGAAGATTCTTTTGGGTCATTGAGCACCCTAGGATTGGGACTCCATGGTTGATTTGGGGTTCTTGGTTGGTTTTTCATGATGCTCTGCATCAAATTGGTATCAGAGAACAACAAAAGATCTGGGCTAGGAAAATTTGTTTATGTTTTGTTTGGTTGCAGGTGTTGGATCCACCTAACTGCAGAGGAACAGGTTGAGGAGAGAACCTAGTTGTGGTTGCCAAAAGACTAGGGAGAGAGGAAAAAGATACTCCTAGGTGAGGCAAAGGAAGTATGAGTTTGTTTGTATGTAGTAGGAGAGACTTGCAACCATTGGATACTCCATGGATGTGAGTAGTTGGAAGGATGATTACCTTTTTGAAGTTGGTAGCAGCAGCATGAGAATAATGAGAGAATGATGAAAGGAAGAGGCAGAGATAAAGATGAAGACAAAGACAAAGTTTCAATCCAAGACACAAAATTTTCTTGCAGGTTGTTTCCAAGGGACTTGGAAACCTTTCAAGGTCGGTAGTATGGTGCAGGAGCACCTAACCCAAACATACACCAAAAGGTTAAAGATCATGTCATGAATCATTTCACTCATATTTGAGTTTATATGGTCATTTAATGTATTTTGACTCATTATGAGGTCATATGTAGGGATAAAAGAGCCAATTGTAATGAGTTCTCCAAGTTGTCCTAATAAGGTCTTGATTGGGTTTAGGAGGTCAATCTTGTGTTAAAGAGCCATGAAAGGGTAACAATGATGTAAAGTGTTGTCAAGAAACAAACCATGTTCTAAAAGTTGCAAACCAAGGATGTAATTGGTCTTGGGCAGTTGTAACTACCATATGGATGTGTGGAGGTTATAAAATCCATCATTTGGTCAAATCCAAGGGGGGTGTGTATGATTGGATGAAGGAAATGAATAGCATTTGAAGTTTTTACACACTCCACATTGTTTTCTGGGTATTGCAGTCTAATCATTCACGTTTTTCTTTATGAAAAATCATTTGTCTTCATTGGAAATTTGTTAGATATGATAATGGCATCAGTTAACTTTGTTTTCCCTTTGGTTTCATTTAATTTCAATCACTTTGAAGCAAGTTATGCAAGTTTTGGTGAAAACTGTCAAAAAACCCTCCAAATTGTGGTTTGTGGAGAGTTTCACTAAAATCTTTTGATTGCACCATTGGAAATTGTTGTAACTTTGGTTTATGCTAGAGGGTTGAATTATCTTTCAAATTAATTCAGTTTCAATGTGATTGGTTAAGTATTGTATGAGATATTTGATGCCCTAGGCGGACTAGGAATGTAGATTTACTGTTTTTTTTGTAACAGTCAAAATGGTCTCGGTGCAGAGAGCATAACTCTTAACTCCATCGTTGGATAATTATAAATTTTGGATATGGTTTTAGAAACCTAGTTATCTACAGCCTTACTGAAGAGATCTTAAAAATATTGTCAGGTTTGAAAGTTATTAATAACAGAGTACTGGTCTATCAGACTGTCATTAATTGGGACAACATAATTCATCATTTGGGTCTTGATTAATGTTTAAAGGGTTATAAAATGATATGAAAGATTTGATATTGGATTGGTTGGTTGATAGTAATCTTGTTAGATGCCTCAAACATATCAAGGTTTCATATTGAAGATTATTTTGGGTCATTGAGCACCCTAGGATTGGGACTCCATGGTTGATTTGGGGTTCTTGGTTGGTTTTTCATGATGATTTGCATCAAATTGGTATTAGAGCCCAACAAAAGATCTAGGCTAGGAAAGTTGTTTATATTGTGTTTGGTTGCAGGTGTTGGATCTACCTAACTGCAAAGGAACAGGTTGAGGAGAGAACCTAGTTGTGGTTGCCAAAAGACTAGGGAGAGAGAAAAAAGATACTCCTAGGTGAGGCAAAGGAAGTATGAGTTTGTGTGTGTGCAGTAGGAGAGGTGGATGCCTGAGGAACACCTTGATTTGCAGCCATTGGATACTCCATGGATGTGAGTAGTTGCGAGGATGATTACCTTTTTGAAGTTGGTAGCAGCAACATGAGGATAATGAGAGAATGATGAAAGGAAGAGGCAAAGATAAAGATGAAGACAAAGACAAAGTTTCAGTCCAAGACACAAAATTTTCTTGCAGGTTGTTTCTGAGGGACTTGGAAAGATTTCAAGGTCGATAGTATGGTGCAGGAGCACCTAACCCAAGCGTACACCAGGAGGTTAAAGATCCTGCCATGAATCATTTCACTCATATTTGAGTTTATATGGTCATTTTAATGTATTTTGAGTCATTATGAGGCCATATGTAAGGATAAAAGAGCCAATTGTAATGAGTTGTCCAAGTTTTCCTAATAAGGTCTTGATTGGGTTTAGGAGATCAATCTTGTGTAAAAGAGCCATCATTTAATGTATTTTGAGTCATTATGAGGTCATATGTAAGGATAAAAGAGCCAATTGTAATGAGTTGTCCAAGTTTTCCTAATAACGTCTTGATTGGGTTTAGGAGATCAATCTTGTGTAAAGTGTTGTCAAGCAACAAACCATGTTCTAAAAGTTGCAAACCAAGGATGTAATTGGTCTTGGGCAGTTGTAACTGCCATATGGATGTGTGGAGGTTATAAAATCCATCATTTGGTCGAATCCAAGGGGGGTGTGTGTGATTGGAGGGAGGAAATGAATAACATTTGAAGTTTTTACACACTCCACATTGTTTTCTGGGTATTGCAGTCTGATCATTCACATTTTTCTTTATGAAAAATCATTTGTCTCCATTGGAAATTTATTGGATATGATAATGGCATGAGTTAAATTTGTTTTACCTTTGGTTTCATTTAAGTTCAATCACTTTGAAGCAAGTTATGCAAGTTTTGGTGAAAACTGTCAAAAAACCCTCCAAATTGGGGTTTGTGGAGAGTTTCACTAAAATATTTTGATTGCACCATTGGAAATTGTTGTAACTTTGGTTTTTGCTAGAGGGTTGAATTATCTTTCAAATTAATTCAGTTTCAATGTGATTGGTTAAGTATTGTATGAGATATTTGATGCCCTAGGTGGATTGGGAATATAGATTTTTTTATTTTTTTTTGTAACAGTCAAAACGGTCTTGGTGCAGAGACCATAACGCTTAACTCCACCTTTGGATCATTCTAAATTTTGGATATGGTTTTAGAAACCTATTTTTCTACAACCTCACCGAAGAGATATTAAAAATATTGTTGGGTTTGAAAGTTATGAATAACACAGTACGGGTCTATCAGACAATCATTAATTGGGACAACATAATGCATTGTTTGGGTCTTGATTAATGTTTAAAGGGCTATAAAATGATATGAAAGATTTGATATTGGATTGTTTGGTTGATAGTAATCTTGTTAGATTCCTCAAACATATCAAGTTTTCATATTGAAGATTATTTTGGGTCATTGAGCACCCTAGGATTGGGACTCCATGGTTGATTTGGGGTTCTTGGCTGGTTTTTCATGATGCTCTACATCAATTAGTCTAGCAACCGGAGAGAAATTATCCTTGATCATCAGTTTGTCCTTTTGTCCTTCAAAGCTCTTTACTTCATACCAATTTATTAGGATTGCACCTTTTGACTTCTGATCTTAAAATATTTTCTAGAATCTCCAAAAGTCTAAAGAAAAAAAATTAGGTGCATTCGCCATTTATCCATTTTTGAAAAATCTAAAAAAAAATTAGGTGCATTGTTAAAAAATTAATGTTGCATTTGTCCATATTTCTCTAAAAATCTCCAAAACATAAAAAACACAGGACACGTCCTTTAGTTTTAATTCATCTTGCATTTCTATCTTACATTTTCTAAAAAATAAAACATTCATATAGTCCAAAGCGCATATGGTTAAAACACAATCCTAAGTTTCTAGGAAGCAACAAGAATCGATGGAAGAGACACCATTGAGATGAAATTAATCCAATATGACACAACCAGGTAATGGCATGCAATTAAGTTCCAATCCATACATGGGTCCGGTCACAACCGCACAATCACAACATGATATGACTCAATTAGGGTTAGGTCCAAACTCTTAATTAGTCAAACCAAGAGAGGTCAATATTCAGCTGACATCATCAATAAATTTTCCACCAACTCTTGACTTAGGTCCATCAGCTCAAGACTATGTCCAACGAGGATCATCGTCAAGAATAGAACCAATTTTTCATCCTGACTTTGGTTATGTTCAACCTAAGTCACTTGTGAACATAAATGTACAATCAGACACATCATCTGATTCAGATTCTTCACAAGAGAGTCATTTCTCCTTTACTAATGTGTCTCAAAAGCAAATTCATAAAGTTATAAATGATCCTAGAATCATTTAAACTTTGGATCAATTAATCTTCAAAGAACCTATGCAATACTTCAATTGTGTTAAAGAGAAATTGGCATTGGCTCCTAAATATCAAGCCCTACTAGGTGAATCTGAATTTCAACTTGGTATGCATGAACAAAAATACCTCATCTAGTAGACCATTCAAACAAACCCTATCTCATAATTGGAACAAGTGAGTCAAATCCCAAGACATGATGACACAAGATACTACAAAGGTATCTTCAGGAAAAATACCTCACAAGAAATTAAACTTAAAAATTACCTCAAAGTCTTCATTAAAAAAATTCGACAAACCTTTGTTTATTACCACATCATCAATACCCCAGCTTGACCCATATATGGTACCAATGTCCCAAGTGACAACAGGAACATTAGCTAGCACAATTCAACCCAACATATTAAATGTTCTTTAGTAGGTCAACAACAACAACAAATGGCCCAAGATGTGTTTACATATACAACAAGAATGCCATATGCATTACCCTTGGATGAAACATACAAACACAACAAAGTGTTTGCCTTTTGCAAGCGACCTCTTCAAAATCAACCACGAATGTCCAATCGAGCCAAATGCAAACACAATCCCACAAATCTAAACAAGCAATTATGACACCACAACTTGACATGCCCACTTCTACATCATGAATTAATACCAATGTACAACAAGGGCAATCGAGCAACATCTTACCACAAGAAGGTGTAAACATGATATCACAAACCAATCCTCATAAACATCACAAATGTAGAACTGAAGTGCTTGATAACTTGCTTGGAAGATTGGGTTATGTGCAACCAACTGTTCAAGAGAAAAAAATTGCTACCCATCATCAATAGAAAACACATCCAACAATGAAAGCAAGCGCCCAATACCAACCTCAAGTTTATCAACATGTTGGACCAACACACCAAATGACACAACAACAACCCACTGTCCAACAATATCAACCAAACCCACAATTCTAACAAGCCCACCAACAACATGTGTCACAATACCAACGACAACATGTGTCGCAGTTCCAACAACAATATGTGTCGTAGTATCAACAACAAACTTCACAAGTTCCTTGATTCCAACAAAAAGTTGCTCAACTAGAGGCACAACAACAAATCCCAATAGCGTAGGTGCAACAACACGGACGACAAAAACAACATCATCCTATGCCAACAATTCAATTCCAATAGCCGACCTAACAAAAAACACAAATTCCCCAAACAAAATCCAATGTGTGGTCGAGCTATAGTTCAATATCAACAACCAAGACCAATCACAATGCAATATCAACAACCACAATAAATTGGCCAGTATCAAGGCACTTAGCAATATGGTGATTCATACTAAGATATGTCAATAGCAAGTATCCCAAGATCAATGATCCCTGAATATCAAGAGAAAAATCCATTTGGGGGAATAGTATATCAACACCGAGGTCATCCCAGAATGAATGATGAACCTCCAACATAAGGACCCTCAGATATGATGACTTAATAGATCGAAAAATTGTCAAAGTAAGATAAAGCATTACAATTAACTAAAGGGATTAAAAGAGGATACACTCCACAAGATCTATGTCCTAATCCCTAAGATAAAAGTTTGTATATGCCTTCTTTACCAAAAAACTTCAATGTGCCCAAATTTGATAAGTATGGAGGAAAAGGAGATCCCAAGGATCATATCAAAGAATTTTACGCGTCCTGTATGGAGGTCCATTACAATGAAACATATCTTATGTGTCTATTCCCTCAAATTCTCTTGGGACAAGCCATGGACTAGTATGCACAATTACTCAGTAATATAAAGTCATAGAATGAACTAGCTGAAAAATTCATTTGTCACTTCACCTTCAATATTGACAACAAAGTCACCATGACAATATATGTACCACTAAGTAGAAGACAGGGGAATCCTTCATAGCATTATTACAAAGATGGAGAAACTTAGTTAGTCGATATCCGTGAGGAACAACAAGTGAACCTATTCATCGAGAATCTAGTACCAGAATTGAAGTACGAGTTGAAAATTAAAAGACCCAATACAATCATTAAACTTGTTAAGAAAGGGACGAACATCGAAAAGGCTCTTATACAAAAAGGGATTATCAAGGTCTACAAAGATAACACCAATAATACTAGTGTTGGGACCTCCAAATTTTGCATAAATTTGAGGACCTAGGTTCAAAATTTTGAATATTGCATTCAGAATCACTCTTTAGAACAGGCCTTTGTAGCTCAGTTTGTGAGCTCATAGTTTTGCACCTATTGAGTTTCATGAGAAATCCCTTTGGGGAGGTGTTATGCACATATTGGAGATGCCATATGTCCGTTTGCGGCTTCCTTGATCAGTTTTCACAAGTTTGTGAAGTCTCCTTTGGAGGTCCAGAAGTTATGTTGTTGATTTGCAGTTATTGCACTTTTCTGAGTAGCCCTCTTTGAGCAAGTATATCTTTATACCAGTTGATTCTCAAGCCAAACTAATGGTTTCCCATGATTCTCTACTATTTTTTGAAGTCCCATTCCAAATGTCTTAGCCCCACGAATTCGTTTGACAAGTTTTCCAAGTTGATTCCATTTGCAAACTGAACTATGTCAAATAGCAGTTTGTAGCCCTCTTTATGAATTTTTATTTCACGCCCAGTTGACCTACGCATCAATGTAGTTGTACCCCATGATTCTCTATAAAAATTTCTACCACACTTCCAGATTGCAGCCCCCCAGCTCATCGTTGATCAGTTTTCAAAGCTTATTCCAAACGGACCTTTTCAAGTCTCAGAAGCAGCACTTTCCAAATTGAATGAGTTGACAACTTTGAAGATTGAAAACTTTTTCCTTGGTTGTCGTAATGACGATCTATTTGGTGTCCTGGATTCTCTGTATGACAATCTATTAGTGTGCCAGTTTGCAAGGCTTGACGAGGTGTTTTGGTTAGTTTTTTAAGCTGATTTCAGGCTTTACTCAGGTGTTTTTTGTCAAATTTCAAAGCTGCAAAATGTCAAATTTAATAATTGCTCAGTCAACTTTTCGCATCCTAAACACATCTAATCAGCATTTCAGAGCTTTCTCGTCAGGCCGGTTTCCCAGAAATGAATTTTTTTTAGCCAGCCCCCACTTGGGGCCAACTAAAGACAGACATTAGTAAGCCCAATTGAGACAAAGTGTCAGAGAATGTATTATTAAAATCATTTTAGATTTAAATAATATTATTATGTTTCCTTAATTTGCTTGTGTGAGTGGTGAAGTGCGGAATTATTTCAAGTCATTTGGTTGATTTAAAGGGAGAGGTTTCAAGAGCCAATTAAAGTCAAATATATGTTGAATCATTTTGATAATGATTTATATATATTTTGAGCATTGAGGTGGGGGATTAATTAATTCAATTATACAAATATTCCTGGGTTATGCAAAAGGAAGAGTTTCCTAAATTGTGCTCTTAGTTCTTTTTGTAGAAGGAAACCCACTAAGATGAAAGCATCCCAAGCGAACTCCCAGGTCCGATTTTCTGGGAATTCATGCTTTGTGTAATCAAAACTCGGTATATATAGAAAATGATCAGACGGCATATGAGGATGATGTGAAGAACCAATCATGAGTCCTCAGTGCATAAGCACAGAGAGGGAAGCGCCCAGGTGGTGTAGGTTTACCACGTCTTCTAGCTGATGAATGCAATGATGGGTGAGGAGCCTCCTTAAGTGGTACAGGCGTGGCACGCAAAAGAGGAAGCTATGCCAAATTACATGTGTGTTGGCAGAGGCATTGCAGTGCTTCAAAAGAAGGTTGGGTGATGATCGTTGAAAGGGCATCGATGCAGAAAGGTGATTCCAGTATGGCGCAATTTTATTCAGCTTATGGCGGGCATGATGGGCACAAACAGTGGGCTACATTGAATATATTCCCGGCACCTTACATCCCAGTGGACAGTGCCTTGGGCTATGTTTTGAAATACAAACTATGCTGATCAATGCAAACTTCAAATCCCCAAATTGCAAAGCCACCCAAACTCTGTTTGATGGATTTGCAGTAAACGTGAATGGAATTTATATACATCATGCTAACCCATGTTCGCACTAGTAACTGTCGTTTTACAACACACCAAATCTCTCTGCTAAGATATTTTCTAAGGTGAAGAATAATGGAAGGTATAGTGGGGCGTTTTATGGCAAATTCGATATGTCTGTATGCCATAATGCAGCCCGTACCAAAGAATATATCGAAGTATTTGTTATGACAATGTGGGTATTCAGAGTAAGGTTTTTCACATGAAATATGAATGGCTGGAAAATGATAGGGCAATGTTGGCATTGAAGTTTGGGGTGAATCTTCTGTGGAGACAAAGAAAATTAGCACTGTGTTTACTTAAGTAAAAGTTTTTACCAGAAAATACTATGTAAATGGAAGAGTTAAATGCTATTGATATTTATTTTTACTGGTAAAAAATGAGCATGTTACTTATTAACATTTTCCTTCATAAATGAAAGTTGGTTGAGGATTGGGCACATAGAAATCCGTTTTATTCAAAGGGAGTTTATATTGCTAAAATATTACAATATGATATTTTCAAAGCTGAAACTGTATATATTTTCTGATGGTAAAGTGTGAGAGACACTTCAAGCAAATGGGAGAGAAAATACATGCAGGAAATGGCGTTCCCAGTCACCAAGAAAGGGAGTTTTTCTATTTTTGGTTTGAAGTAAAAGGGGATTATTGGCGGAAGTAACAGAGGCCCAAATGGGAAAATATTCAGTCACTTTCAGAGGGCACAAAAGCAGGAAATGACAGAACAAAGGGAAACAATCAAAGGGGGGAAATTTTATATTTCTAATCTGAGAAAGTTTGGGCTGCAGTCCAAAAGGACAGAGAGCTACAATGGGGAAATTTTCAATCAAGGGGAAGAGTGCATATTTTGACAAGTGACTGCAGGGTGGTCTTCCAGATTTTCTAAAAAGTCATTTTAAGATTCGTGCAGATTGAAGCAAATTTTGAGGAGAAAAGTACAGATTTTTTGAATTTAAAAATTCAAAAATGAAGAAGACATGTGACCTTTTGAAGATTCTTTTAGGGTTTTCTTAGGTCTCTTTTTGTATTTAGCTTCCTTTTCTTTTCATTAGTAAGGATTCTTAATGTAATTTTTTGTAAGGGGCTCGAAGCAAGGCTTCCATGCAGAGTTCTGAAATTGGAGTAGTTTGAGTTTTTCTCTTTCAGCATGTAATCTTTTGATGTTTCAAATAGTTATAGTCAGTGTATAAGCAGGTTTCTATGAGTTTTTTGAAGTTGTCTCTTATATGTATGTCTATTATTTTATGAAATATATGATCAAGGATCATTTTATTTTGTTCCAACTAGGTTGGTATCATTTTGTCTTCATCTTCTCTTCTTTATGAAATATATGATCAAGGATCATTTTATTTTGTCCCAACCAGGTTGGTATCATTTTGTCTTCATCTTCTCTTCAAAGAAGAGATTAAAATGTTTATGATAGAATGAGGAATGGTGTTATGTATATGCAGGGTTTTCAAGTACGGTTGCAGGAAATCTTCAATGGAGGGTGTTAATTTCATGCATTAGTGCTCAGAACTAATTGGTTATGTTTCATTCTATTTGAGTTCAATGGTTATTTGTTGTAAGATGACTCTATTGCACTGATAAGGCACTAGTCATGGTTCTTATTCTCAATTTTCAGAATCATTTATTTATCAAAATTTATTTTATTTTCTACATTAGGAGTAGGATTAGTGTAGAAACCCAACCTCAATGAGTGCATAGATGTTTATAGACTAAGGTTGTAGCCAAAACTAGGAGTTTATCCATCTCCCTTAGTACATATTCATTGGGATGATTTGTTGTATTTTGTAATGTCAAGAGTGTAGGAAGTTGAAAGTTGTTTGGACATTACATAGGTTGACCCGCCTTGGTCTCACAGAGCCAGAAGTGCAGGAGATCTCAGTCTTGTGACTGAATCTCATTCGTTGGTCAAATCCTATTCTAAGTTTGTTGATGAGTTAGTGGCTATTCCTCTAGGACTTAGAATCTATTGATTTGGGAACCAACACCTAGCACTTCTAACGATAAGAGAAAATTCTAGTCGAGAAACAAAAATGCCACCAATGATGGAGTTGTAGATGCAAGGACAATCAACAATGCAAAGAATAAGATCACTCTCAAAGGACTCGCACAACCAAACACTTAAACAAACAACCAACCTCAGTAGTTAACTCTACACAATGTGTCATTTCAACAGCCAACTCGACAATAAAATCAAGCAGAAAACACCATGCAAGAAAACCAATAACATAAACCCCCCAAAACTAGAGACATGCCTCCTAGAAAATTTAAACTGTTAAGGGAGCCAATTGAATCTTTGTTTAAATAGCTATTTCGGTCAAATCTTATTCAACTACCTGAAATTAGAAACGAACCTGTAGTAAAATCAAGGTGGTGGAATGACAATCAATATTGTGAGTATCATCGAATAAAGGGACACAGAACCCCTTCGTGTCCACAATTGAAACATCTTATACAATATTTGATTCACTAAGGCTTGGTTGAAATAAAATCTTTGGCAACATCCTCCAATATAGATTGCACTATATTCAAGACTCCCCTACTTGATCATGGTAAGGGAAAAGCCTCTACTTCCACTTTTGACCCCAAGAGCAATGTTAATTATACCAATACTTCCCATCAGTATACAATTGATTGTCTCTGAATGTTAGATAGCCACATATCTACCATAAATGTCAAGGACGCAAATTCCCAATGTGTAGTAACTACTCGACGATCCAAGATCGTTTTACAAGGAGCTCCTCCTACATTGCAAGTAACCAGTCAATACAACCTCCTTGATCATTTAGGAAAAACACTCGCGCAAATATCTATCCTTGATTTATTGTGCATATCTCCAACACATAGAGGAGGAATCCACAATTCCTACAGACATAAGTGTCGACCAGTTTCAGGCTATGATAAGACACATTGCTCCTATTGACCCTATTACCTTCACCGAGAACGATATCCCTCATGACAAACCTAACCATAATCAAACATTGCATTTAGAAGTCTTTGTCCATAACTGTAAAATTAGACAAGTCTTGATAGATGGTGGAGAAGGATTAAACATTTGTACATTAAGCTCTCAAATATTAAGAAAATGACATAGATCCTTCAAAGAAACTAACTGATTTGAATTCAATGGTGAGTTTGTAACAATACAAGGTAAGCAGAAACCTGTAATTGTTGTTCAATAAAATGGACAATAGCAAGAACTCGAAAAGTCAGAGTTGTATGATCAAAAGTCACATAATATTATCCAAAACTAAGTTTTAAACAACACATGGAATTCCAATAGTCTCTAGAATCCAACAGATTCAAAAATGAAGAGTCTAAATAAAATAAAATAATAAACAAATTAGAAATTTTCAAAAAAACTAGGAATTTAGGTAACCCAACTTCGCGGAGCCATAACTTTTCGTTCACAACTTGAAATTCAAAATGGCTTACACCATTGGAAAGGTCTCTGAGAGAACTAATTTTTGTCTCTTAACACCATGGCCCTCGGATTATTGAGTTAACAAATCGATGACACTTTCGACCCCACATTTCACTCTGAAGGCCTCCGAAAATGTGATTTACTAAATTGTAGAAAATACTGAAAAAGGTTAATTTTTGGTATTTTTCAAATTTATCACCTCCAACTTGTTCTGGATCATTCTAAAGAGCCTCTGGATCATTCCTCCCCCCTTGAAAGGAAATGGGCCCCATTGCACTAACCTTCTACAACAAATGAGGGAACTGTGTAGCAATTTGTTCACCAATAAACCACTTGCCTTGACATGGATGCTTCCCTGCTTGGACAACACGATACAAAGGAGCTTGTGTGCCATGAAGAGTCTTCATGAGAACATCAACAATCTGATCACTGTCCAATGGAGTTGTGGTCTTCGGGTTCAATTCACCAGCATGAATTGTATCAACAACATCTGAAGTGTCCAGCAAACGTGGAAAATATGGATGAAGTACTTCCACATTAAAAACAGGGTGAATGCCTAAAAAATGGTGGAATATTCAATTCAAAAGTATTCTCTCCAACCTACTTGAGGATAGTGTATGGACCATATTGCAAAGGGCGGAGTTTCTTATGTGGCCTTTGAAGTCTTTCTTTTAGAAAATGAAGCCAAACCTTATCACCCACCTTAAAATGATGTGGTGTGTGATGATCATCATGGCAGTGTTTGTATTTTTCATTTGCTGCTTGTACTATCTCATGAACCCATTGCTACAAATGACGAATTTTGTCAATAAATTTGGAAGCCTTGTCTACCACGTTCTATGGTGTTGGCTCATTTTCCATGGTAGGAAGAGAGACATCTAGTGGAGCTAAAGGCTAATATCCCAAATACACCTCAAAGGGACTATGCCCGGTAGTACCATAAATGGCACGATTATAACTATGTTGCACATATGCAAGACTCTCATCCCAAGTGCGAGGATGATGAGAGTGGTACATACGAAGGGTGTGGATAATCATGTGATTGACTACTTCTATTTGCCCATCTGTCTGTGGGTGAAAGGTTGTGGACTTTGTGAGTTTTGTATCGATCATTGCCCAAAATGTTGACCAAAATTTTCCAACAAACCTACTATCTCTATCTGAGATGATGCTTTGTGGTAACCCAAAATGGACCCAAAAATGGGTGAAGAATATCTTGGTAGTGTCTATTGCAAAAATTCCTTTCTTGCAAGCTACCATAATGGCCATCTTTGAAAACCTATCCACCACTGCATACACGCAATCATGCCCACACTTAGTAGTGGGTAAACTAGAAATAAAATCCATGGAAATAGACTGCCAGGGTCGATCAGGAGTGGGAAGGGGAATATATAATCCTTTCTTATGATTTGCATGCTTTGCAATTGCACAGGCTACACATGACTGAATATAAGTAGAAACATCATATTGCACCTTGGCCCAAAATAAATACCTTCGAAGCACAGCAAGAGTTTTGCTAATGCCAAAATGTCCTGCAGTGCGACTATAATGTGCCTCCCATATCATCTTCTCCCTCTCTTTTGCAAGGACACATATATGATCCATATAGCAAAGAATGCCATTTTGTAGGTAAAATTTAGGAACATTCTTACCCTATGTCAGTTGAGTGTAGACTTCAAAAAAATCATCATCCATGACATACATACTAGGCCAAGTTGTTGTCTCATGTTCACAAGAGTCCAATACTATGAGCAGTGATGCAATTGGGGGTCTACTCAAGCAATCTTCAACCTTGTTTCTGCTACCCTTTTTGTGACGAATATTAATGTGGAATTGTTGCAAGTATGTTGACCACCTCTGATGTCTATCATTTTGCAACTTCCCTTTTTTGTCTGTAATAATTGTAAGGGTTTATGGTATGTGTGAATGACACTCTTTCCCTATAATGTAATGCTTCCATTGTTTGCAAGCCTGCACAATCGCATACATCTCCTTGTCATATGTGGGATAACGACGAACTGTATCAGAAAATGTCTCACTATGATAGGCCATCAAATGACCATGCCTCATGACAACTACCCCCAGAGCATAACCAGATGCGTATGTATCAATTTCAAAGGGTTGTTGCAGATCTGGAAGTGCCAAAACTAGTGTCGAACATAACCTTCTCTTCAACCCCTCA
Organism: Cryptomeria japonica; assembly: GCF_030272615.1. Lineage (NCBI taxonomy): Eukaryota > Viridiplantae > Streptophyta > Pinopsida > Cupressales > Cupressaceae > Cryptomeria > Cryptomeria japonica. Next base: position 503,506,602 of record NC_081412.1, read on the forward strand.
AAAGCTCGCTCTTGTACTTCTGTCCAAAAAAAAAATTCCTTAGACTCACCTCTAAGTACTTGATTCATAGTCCATGTCAAATGAGAGAACCCCAGCATAAATTTGCCATCAAAATTCACCAATCCAAAGAAGTTACGTAGCTCTGTGATATTTGTAAGAGAAGTCCAATCCTTGATAACTTGAATTTTTTAAGGATCTACATGAACACCCCTATTGTCCACAACATAACCCAAATATTGAATGCTCTCTACTCCAAAAGGACACTTTCTCTATTGGCATAGAGTTTGTCTTGCTACAATGTTGACATTACCTGCTCAACATGTTGTAAATACTCATCCCATGTTTTACTAAAGATGAGTATGTCATCTAGGTAGACCACCACAAAAGAATCAATAAAGGGTCTGAGAACATCATTCATCATCCTCATGAAAGTGGCAGGGGAATTAGTTAGCCCAAAAGGCATCACCAACCATTCAAACAACCCTTCTCTAGACTTCAAAGCAATCTTCCAAACATTTGTAGGATCAATTGGTACTTGGTGTTATCCAGACTTCAAATCAATTTTGGTGAAGAACTTAGCCCCACAAAGCTGGTCTAGGAGATCATCAATTTGAGGGATTGGATATATGTTATTCATAGTGATCTTGTTTAAAGCATGGTAGTCAATGCATAGTCTCCATGAGTCATCTTTTTCTTAACCAAAACGATTGGGCTACCACAAGGAGATGCACTTGGCCGGATATGGCCCTTTTGAATCAACTCCTCAATTTGGCGTTTGATCTCATCATTTTTTTAAACCGACCTTCTATACGTTGGCCCATTTGGAAAGGGTGTTCCTGGAATAATGTCAATTGAATTCTTTACTTGACAATGCTCACAAACCCCTGTTGGTCAATTAAGATATTATGATATTTTGTCAATATTGAGTCCATTTGTTTTTGTTGAATAGAGGTGGTTGCAGTTCTAGTGTTATTGTTGCCTATGATTTTCTTATCCCCTTTTGGTCGTATCATCAGCAATACAAAAGCACCAATGTGGGAAATCAAATGTCTATATTGTTTTGCACTAATTAAAGAAGAAGATTTTGCAGGGCTTACCTCAAAAATATGATACTTTTGTTCATTCACCCTGACAATGACATTGCATGGCCTTGACTCATATACACCATGGTGTTGATACATATATGTTTGTCCTAGCAGCACATCACATACGTCCAATGGTGCTACATCATAAACAACCTCATCTTTGAATGGTTTGATGGAATAGGATAAGCAACACTTCTTGTTTACCTCGATGTCCCTTCCTTGACTCACTGAACCCATGGAGTATTGTTTTGGATGAGGTGTTATCTTCAAGTTCAGTCTCTTGACTGCTTCAAGAGAGCTTAGATTCTTCTGACTCCCACTGTTAACTATGAAATGTAAGGCCTTTCCATTCACCCACATCTGTGAATGAAATAAATGCTCCTCATCTTCCCGATGTATATTTTTGGTAGTGGCAACAGTGACATAACGATATGCTCCAATAATTGTTTCACCACTTTTCTGTTTGAAGGAATCTATGGCAAAGTTTTTTTTAGTGGTGAATCTTTGCCAATTGGCAAATTCTATGTGAACAGTCTAGGGCAACATCATAGTCAAATTGCCCAGAATTTTGGGGTTAACGGCACACTGTAGAATCTGGCTTCGCCATTGACCACACACCATCGACGTGCATGCCCGTAATATTCACCTGGAATCACTCGGACATGGGTATTAGATCACCTTTGCTATTCACCAGCAATAGTAAAATGACCACGTACCCAGGACCTAATTCGCCAATGGTAAATCAAATGTTCATTGCACGCATCAGCCAAAATCGCCAATATCAATTAAAACATTATAAGCATTCGAGGACCCATTTCGCCCCGCTTAAATTAAATGTTCATAGCACACCCACGCAATTCACCAAAAATTCAATTAAATTAAATGTTTATTGGCAATTGCGACGCCCGGGCCCCACACAATTCGCCAAAAATGCAATCATGGATGCTATAAATAAACTTTCTTACAATTTGTTCGTGTCTGATTAGTAAATTGGAAGCTCTCGAGTCTCGATTCCCATTCCGCAAATTGAGTTGGAAAGTTGAAGTTCATTGTAGGGCAGAGGGCCAGAGTTATAATCCTACAACACAGGCCCAGGCATTCCTGATTCCTGATTCAGATAATTGAGAAGGCATAAAGGTGAGTAATCATTTCTTCATACTTGATAGTATTAGTTTTAACTTTTAATTCGTAGTGAGAGGTCAAGACTCAAGATGTCACAATCAGACATGGGTGAGACTCCTCAGGGTGGTGAAGGGATTGAGATATCACACAAGGGTGAGACTAAAACTCCTTAGGGTGGTGAAGGGATTGGGATGTCAGACAAAGGTAACACTCCTCAGGGCGGTGAAACTAAAGGGGTTGAGAGGCCATCAAAATGCCCAAAACTTAAACTTAAAGATACTACCATAAAGTCTTTCTTTGGAATTGGCAAAGTTTCTGGTCCATCAACTTCTGCAGTTGCAGAAGCCATTCACAGTAGCTCACCACCACCACAAGGTGGGATTGTCATTGAGTTAAATGCATCAAATGAGGATGACAATACAACCACGACAAAAGATGTTCTAAGGGATACACACAATGAGATAATTCACTCGGATGCAAATGCTAGTACTGAAGATGATGTTGGTAGGAAGAAAAGAAAAAGGAAAGTAAAACTGGGGTGAGAGTGGGAGATGACAAGGAGTTTTAAGATTGATTGGGTAGCAAAGTACCCATTCATTGAACCGGTCCCAAACAATGATGAGGAACAAATAGAATGTAGGTGTAAGATTTGTAGTTGGAAAACTAAAAGAGAGAAGAAGATGCAGCTAAAGCTTGACACCATAGAAAAGCATATTAGTAAGGTTTATGAAAAATAGATCATAGACGGAAAGGAAACACAAGTAGTAAGATGGAAATCAAAGGAAGAATATCTTCATGTTAAGTATGTCGTGGAATATGAAGAGCATAACCACAAAATGACACTGATCGGTAATAGTAGATTTGGAAATACAATCAAGGTTGGGCTTGAACATGCAGCAAAAGATGCAAACCTAGCAAAGACTATTCAGATGAGTGTTGTTTTTCATATTATGTCGAGAGGGCGTCCTATGAAAGATTTCCCAGAATTTAGTAATTTATTATCTTTTTCGAATGTTCCTCACTATCCTATGTCACATTCGTCAATAAACGCTGGATGGGAAATGGCAAACTGTCTCGCTAAGGTAGAAAAGAAAAATTTACAAGAAAGTGTAAAAGAGTCAAATTTCATTTCATTATCCATAGATGAAGTTACTGTGGTAGATAACATTGCTTGGGTTTGTATGCATATGTATACTGTAAAAGAACACGTCCACCGAGCTCATCTACTCTATGTTCGTAAAATGAGGGGCAATTCAACAGCAGAAAATTTATATTTGGAGGTTAAGAAAGATTTGAATGAAATTGCTAGTATGGATGACTTGACAATTGCCAAGAAGTTGGTGTGTGTTGGAGCTGATGGAGCTGCAGTAATGCAAGGTCAAAGGACCGGTCTTTGTGCAAGATTACAAACTAGCGTACACGTATAAAAATGACCATATTCCTAAATGAATATTTTATGTTCATTTCTCTATTTAATTAAATCCAATTTAATTAAATTACCTGTATTCCTCTATTTAATTAAGTAAATTACTCAATTAAATTCACTATACCCATTTAATAGAATAAATTCATTTTATTCAATTAAAGCCCCTATCCACTTTTTAATTAAATTCAAATTTAATTAAAATAGTTATCCTAAATTAAATAAATCTAATTTATTTAATTAGAACCAAATTGAATTAAATTCAATTATAATCCATTATCCCTTCATCCACTTGCAAAATCCTACACATCCCACTTGCATCCTAACCCTCTTCCTAATTTCTTCTAGAATCCATCTAATCCAAATTAATTAACCCAAACCCATCCATTATCCCTTTTCCCTAAATTTGAGGAGGTCACTTCTCAAATTAGGAGTAAAGTCTTCAAAAGGCTTTAAAGCCTTTATCCATTTCAATAGGCTAACTTGTTGAATACCCCCAAATTTGGAAGGACTCTTACAAATTTGTCCCCAAAGTCTTCATAACCATTAATGGTTAACTCAACCCTCTTACATGGTTAAAGAATTTCCATAAACTCAACCTCCATGTAACCCAAGGGTCTCATCAAGCATTTATTGCTTTGACCATGGTTATCCTTAAACCTTTGCACAAGAATTTATCCTTTGGAGAAAAGCTTTGTCCAATGGATAACCCTAACTTAACCTTAACCCTTAACCCCTAGGGTAACCATGAGGTCTTTTCAAGCATTTAATGTTTCTTACATCTCCTCTCAATCAACCTTATGTTGACAATTGTCACCATTTCATTGGTGCCAATTGCAAACATGGATTCCCAACTTTCAAACTCAACCCTTGATTGCCTCTTTCAATCATGACCATCCATTACCCTATTTTTGCTTTTAATAGAGCTCTCATCTCTCCATTTTTCATATCCAAGTCTTTAGCATCACACTTATACTAAAATCCATTCAAGCTTTCATATATCATTTTATGCTCATCATTTAGCTTCTCTTTTAAATAGGAATTAATCTAAGTATGCAAATTTAGAGTATGTTCCTTATCATTTAGCTTAATCATAGACTAATATAGCATGTTAGGATAGTCTTGTGTACTAATCTTGTCATCTTATAACTAGTTTATTGCATTTATAGGATCATGTATAGCTTAGGATGTATTTCATCTTAAAATCAACAAAAGCATCCCTCGTTCTTGCATTTGTCATCCCTAAACCATTTTGCTCGGTGATCTGAGAGCAAAAATTTTGGTTTGAGGGACCGTGTAAGATAGAGAACCATGGAACCAACCTTAGGAAGCTGAGTCATACTCCATGACTCCATAGCTTGCACCAAGAAGTCCTATGGGTGTGTGAGCAAGGTTCCCTAGAGCTCCATTTTTCACATTTTGAGTTCTGTCCACCCGCTTTTCCCGCATACATTTCTGGCGCCCGTCGTGGGGCATCACCCCATATATCAAATTGGTTTTTGAATTTAACCACTTTTGCAGGTCCGCAGGAAACAAGAATTAGCGCGTGGGAAACATTCCTTAGCACATCCAGCTTACTGTTCAGCACGTTGGGTCCATCATCTAGCTTGTAAAGTCTTTTCCTTAGTGCATCATAATACTAATATTTTCCTGTAGGTCTCGCTACGGGAGAAAAATAGAGCAGTGCCTCAGAACACAGAGTAGCGCATCCTGAAAATAGTATAGCGCATCTTTTCCTTCTTTTAGCGCACCACTATTATTTTGTAGCGCGTACAGTTTGTTCTATAGCGCATCATAGACAGACAAAGATAAGAAAAATAAAATCTGTAACCGAGGATAAAAATTAGACTTGTTGAAGTCCACCAATTATCTAACGTCTTTCACTTGTTATTTTGCAGGATTCTAACGATTTTATTGCAGATAGGAGCTTAGTCTTAAGATTATTAAGATAGTTAGAGTTTTTACTAACTTAGTTAAGTTAGTTTAAAATTTGAACTTCTTTTTCTTAAAATTGAACTCACTTTATTTTTGGGCTATAAAAAGAACCACAATCAGAAATTTTCTTATTTTCATAGGAGAAAAACTATTTTGGGCTCTAAAAAGAACAATACAAACTTTCATTTTTGCAGAAGTATCTTTAAAAAGAACCTCACCATCTTTTGGTGTATAAAAGGATTCATTTTAAATTTTTGCAAAGGAAAGAACCACACTTAAAAGTTTTTGTTACAATCAAAGAGGGATGTTATTCCCCTTTTTACCGATTTCCTTTTGTTGTCCAAATCAAAGTTTTGCTTTGTTGACTCGGTTCTTTTCCTAGATTAGATAACCACTAATTTGCGGGAAATAAAATAAACACCATGTTTTTTTGGAGCAACATCTCCAAATAGAAGTTAGCAAATCATTGTCTTGAAGGCGAAAAAAAAAGATTGTTTGCCTTGTCTCAAAAGTGGAAGGTATATGCTCTCCCCTTAACTGGGTGATCAAAAAGCCAAACCACTCTTAAGCTTTATGTACTTCAAGCATTATACAACCTTTAGCAAGTCTGTCTTCCCGAGGAGTTGGAATCAACTCTTAAAGCCATTTATGGCCGGTGTGAAGGGAACGACCTAAGTGGGAAATGACTTTGACGCCAAGTATTCCAACCCACTATAATCAAAAGTAGAAAGTTACGAAAGTCCTTTTTAATGGTTGCGCACAGCGATTAGTGTTCCCCCAATATCCTTGAGATACGTAAAATCTTTGTTCTAAAGGTTCGGAAGCCTCCTGAGGGAGTTTATCACTGACGGCCGAACAGGAAGCCTGATTACAAACCATAAAAATAGAAACCTTGAGCCGAGTCAGTAACCAGATATTTATAATATCATAGTGCAAGGGTGGGGAAGAATACGCCCCCAAGATCTCTCACCATATATCTCCCAAGATAACTACTCAATTGTGAAGCAATTCATTTTGAGTTAATTTCTGGCAAAAGGCAAAAAAATGGGCGCCCTCTAGGGGGTGACACGGCTATTTGAGCTAACGGAGTATCGAGACTAGTGGGCTATGATGTTATTTATGACCTTTGAATAAAGAGTCTTCTTGAAGTGTATTATTTGTATCCAAACCTATTAAAACATTGGGGATTTGAACAAATCCTTGCAGAACATACACTTTTTGTTAGATTAAGAAAAATGGTTGTCTTTTTTTTATGCTATGCTTGCATTTACTACTTCAGAAAATCATCCATCAAAACTGAAAAACTCATAACAAAGATCCAAAAATTGCAAAAACCAACCAAAGGAAAATATCAAGGCAGTCTAGCGCATGAGAGCAACTTCTTAGCACATGTGGTACATTTGTTAGCGCATCAGGGCATCTAGTTAGCGCTTACAGTTAACACAGTAGCGTTCTACGTAAAATTTCAAAACCACATTACACAATCAGCGCACCCGAAAAATAGCCTAGTGCATTGGAGCATCAGCCTAGCGCATAGGAGTCAACAAAAGCGCATAAGGTTTAACAGTTAGCGCATAGCAGACCCATATTAGCACATAGCTTTTTCAAGCAAAACAGAAAATAAATTTTAGCAGTCAAAAATTTTAGCGCGTGGCTAGGGGCAGCTTAGCACGTGTGGTCTTTTATTTAACGCATGAAGAAATTTCGGTAGGGCATCTTGTCTCTGTTTTAGCACGTGATTAAACCCAGAAAAAAAGGGGGCAAAACAGTGAGGAATTTTGAAAATTTAGAAAAAAAATTTGGAAACCTCTTTCCATCAGCATCATTTTTCATCAAAACAGAGTATCAAAAACAGAGCTTTAAAAACTATTTCTTGAGAAAAATTTGTGTCAAACAAACATTGTAAAAATCCAAAACTGGTCGTGTGATAAAACATATCTATCCTATCAAAATCAAGAAACATCATCACAAGTGACAAAGGGGTCCTTTATCATCTCACGGATTTCATCTCAAAAATACTTGTTTAAAACCTCAAGTTGTCAAATCAAGTTTCCATATCGGGAGACTTTATCCATATCATTTGACACACTTTGTCGTGAAGGGGCATCTAAACCTTCACTTTGATAAAGTAAAACTTGAGTTTTCAAAGCAAGATCAACTGAATTCAAAACCATTCAAAGGAAACCATTGATCACTTATGCATGACTAATCCCCATATTTTTAGAAGAAAGAATATTTATCGTAACACCACGTTGAAGAAACAACAACCAAGTTTTTCCAAATTTATCAAAAGAAACAAATTTTTATATATCAATTGTCAACTCTTCAAATCTCATCGAACATTCCTTCATCATGTTAAACTTTATATCCAAAACAAATCCAACGAATTTGACAAAGAGCCTTTAAAGACTAGGGCATATTGTCAGAAATCCGCATTCAATCAAATCATAAACCGTGAAGGAAAGATCAATCCGGCATTCTTGCCCAACGAGTGCATCACTTACAACACACCCCGACTTGAACCACCAACTCCCGAGCAACATATCGAAGAGGATTTTGTCCCTTTCGTCATAGAAAGTTTCTACTGAAATGCATGTTACTCGCTCTCAAAACAAACAAAGCGAGGCACAAGAAGAATCCAGTATGAATCGAAGGTTATCAAATCCTTTTGAAGGTCCACACCTAGAGGATACTGAAATTTGAAAAGAACTTCTTCAGGAATGCCAAGAAACTGCTTCATTCCAAAAACTTGTAGAAAGGCTCATGGAAAATGACAAGGAAAAATACTTGCGCATGCTCACAAGCAAAGGAGTCAAACTCCCTGAACACTTTCATGTAGATGTGTTTAGAATGAGACCTCAACATTATGAATATCAAGAATGACAACGGGAAGGGGAAGCACACAACCCTGAACAAGATATCCCCGAGCAAAACATACCGTTCCATACACCATTTCAACCCAAGATCAATGCAAGGGAAGAGCTCTTCCCTCGGCAAAACAATGTGCCTTTGGTTGCCCTTACTCAACAAATGCAAATATTACAAAGACAAATGCAAGACATGCAACAAGGGACAACAATGCAGTACTCATTAAATGAAATATGTCCTTATCCCTTTGACAGAAGATTGCACATGATCCCTTTTCCTCCAAACTCAGACGTATCTAAATTTGACAAGTACGATCGAAAAAGTGATCCCCGTGATCATGTCAGAGAATTTTGTACCATGAGTCTTGAATTTGCTCATGATGACACCTATCTAATGAGGCTATTTCCCAGAAGCTTGGGAGAACAAACAATGGAATGGTTATCCAAAATTACACCTCTTGTCAGATCATTTGATGAATTGGTTAACAAATTCATCACACAATATTCTTATAACATTCAACATGCTATAACCATGCTAGATGTCTGCAACACCAAACAGAAAAACAATGAAACATTTATGATATTCCTTCAACGTTGGTGATGTATGGTTTCACGATATCCTCGAGACGTTCCTGAAAAGGAGAAAATGGAAATTTTCATTGACAACTTGAATGGTGAGATGAGTTACAGACTCAAACTCCAATGCATACCATCTTTCGCTAAATTGATTGAAAATGACATTCAAGTAGAAGAGGCATGTGTCAAAAAGGGAATGCTCAAATTCTTTAAAGAAGGAACAAATTTATCAAACTACAATAACCAAAACAACAGCAACTTGGACAAGTCTCGATTCTGGACTCAAAACAAAAATGAAGGCAGCAATGAATCGCATGATCCAAAATCTAAACAACCAGTGCTCGCATTATTCGGAAATCCTCAAGCTACGAAAGTTCCTAAAGGTGCTAACCCAAACACTAACACATACACACCAAATACCAATCAAGGTCAACCCAACGCAAACAACACCAATGATACTCAAAACAAAACCACGAATCAAGGACCTAATAACAATTCGTGCGATGGCACCAACAATTTCCAAAAATGTATCTTCACACCACTGGGACAATCACTAGAGTCAACATTCAGAGAGCTCCTGGCAAACAAGATTATCTCTTTGCCTGCAATCAGCAACTATGAACCTCAAATCAAACCACCTTGGTGGAATGATTCACAATATTGTGATTTTCATTGTAACAAAGGTCATCGAACAAACGATTGCATGAGATTGAAAAACATTGTTCAGGACATGATTGATCGAGGTGATTTAACAGTAGATGGTCTCAAAACAAATGGTGACCACGGAGCCTTTAAAAATCCTCTTCCAAACTACAACAAAGATGGAGGTTCAACCTCAAACGATACACATGGATCTCGTATCAATCACATCTACAATAACATCATCAATCACATATCAGCTGAAGACCATCATGTGAATGTCATCACAATTCGAGACCAGCATGGTCATGAATCCATCAATGTAACAACCAGAGCTTAGAAATATGTCTTGAAGGGACATACATCGCCTACTACCACTACACCAAAAATCCAATATGATTTAGTCAGCCAACTACACAAAACTCCCGCTCAGATATCTATACTAGAATTGCTGAAACTATCGCCAAAACACAAAAACATATTGGAACAAGTGCTATTGGAAACCAATGTACCTCAAGATCTGGATGCGGATAGATTTCAAGCCATGGTCACTCATATGATAGGGCCTCATAATCTCACCTTCTCAGAGCATGATAATACTTCCTTAAGTCATCCGCATAACACTCCCCTCCATATTGAAGTCATCATTTATAAACACCGAGTAAAAAGAGTATTGATAGATGGAGGAGCTAGACTTAATATATGTACCTTAAAACTTATCCGTGCATTAGGCTTCTCAGAGGAGTCTATTGATCCATGTAAAAAGATTACCATAAAGGCATATGATGATGAGGAAGGTCATCTAAAGGAACCATGATGTTACCCATACAAGTTGGACCAGTGCAAAAGGATACTATGTGTCGGGTCTTAGACATAGACCTCACCTACAATATTTTATTAGGTCGACCCTGGATACATGAAATGCAAGCAGTGCCTTCTACGTATCACCAGTGTGTCAAATTTCCCTATAACAGAAAAGAGGTCTCTATATCTGTTGATCACAATCCATTTCAACATTGTAATGCAATGGGGGCAGCCTAGGACAATTTGGTTCCCCATAATAGGGAAAAACAGAAATCCTCAACATCAGATCTACAGAAGGCGAAGCTCGAATCGTTACCTGGAGATTTCAAGCAGAAAATGCAAATCAAAGAACAAGGTATGAGCGAATACTCTTTGGAACCCATGTGTTTGGCCAACTTACCAACATCACCCAGATCTCATGGATTACCCACAACATCAATGCATCAGGTAACTCAGTCCATCACCAAATTTGATGGTACCTTCATCCAACTAGGCACTCTAGCACATGAATCAGAAGAGAAGGACATTCTTAGCTAGTTATACAAGGATGAGGAAGAAGATAACAAAGCAGCTACTCTGGATATAGTTCTACCAACACACCTATATGGAAAGGGCTACTTAATTATGCAACAAATGGGATATGATGGTAAAGGACCTATTGGAAAACGCAAAGAAGAGTCACTGAACCCATAGACCTTCCTTCACAGCTCAGTAGAGACAAAACAGGATTGAGTTGTAAACTCACTTTCTTATTAAGAAAGACACCTCGCATAACTCCAAAACCTCAATAGAAAGTGAAGAAGAAGTATAAAGAAGAATCCTGGCAGGAAGCACTATTTGAATCAGCAGAAACAATATGCAAGGCACATGAACGTCAAGAATAGAACAACATCAGGAAAAGCTCATCATTCATACAAATGCCATATCTACAGCAGTAGCTCATATTCAAACACCAATATCTCAAAAACAAATAGAATCATCTCCTAATACCGTTATTTCCCAATTAAGCACAGTCTATGAACAAATACAAAAAGTAGAAGTAGGATCTGACACAGAATCAGCAAAAACTATCAAACTAGTATCCATCATCAAAGATCTATTTTCACCATATAACATACCTGTTTACAGCACGGATAAAATCTGGGATGATAACTCAGAGACTGATTCCAATGAATATGAATGGGGTAGCTACTCAAATTCTACTGGAGATATCACTAACAATATTGGCTCCATATCTCTTTCTCAAGAAGAGCATAACGCAGAAGATAGACTACCTGAATTTGGACCGCAGAATATCTATGACGCCAAGGAAAGCGAACAGAAACATTATGAACAATTCTATACGGAAGATGATACCATCAACGACCTTAGTGAAATCCTTGAATTCTTTGAAACCAAATCCAATCATGATGAAACCTCTGTCTTGACACTTACAGTAGCAGAACTTGATCCACCAAACGATTCCTTACCGCTTGTCTTTCCCGACCTCATTGACTGGGATGAACCCGAAATACATGATATACCAATTTTCCCAAATGATGAATCTATTAACCACTACCTATGTACTGTTAACCCAGAAACAGGCTCTACCAGTGAATGAAGTAACGATATCTGCAAACCAAGGAGTGCCAAGTCTCTCAGTCGCAAAAATGAACCAAATAAAAGATCTGATGCTGAAAACCAGTCAATGGCAGTTCTAGATCACAAAAAAGTTAAAATAAAGGATGCATCTGAGGGTGAAAACCTTTTTAAGGCACCTAAGGATGGGAGACTTGACACTCTTCCTGAACATTTTCATGATCGATCACCCATATTGATTGAGCCCACTCAATCAATCAACATTGGTACTATAGAAGCAGCCAAAAACGTACACCTAGCAGAATCTCTGACAGAGGAGGAAAGATCGGCATTTCTCATCTTTTTTAAAGAAAAGCAAATTAACTTTGCTTGGTCATATGCAGATATGCCCAGAATTGATCCACACCTAATCATGCATCACTTGTCCATCTCTCCAAGAGTTAAACCAGTCAAGCAAAAACTACAAAAGATGAATCCACAGGTGGCACTCATGGTCAAGGCTAAACTGAAGAAACTATTAGATGTCGGATTCATCCGACCCATTGACTATGCAGAATGGATCTCCAACATAGTGCCAGTATCAAAACCAGATGGCAGTATCAGAATCTGCACTGATTTCAGAGATGTCAACAAAGCCTATCCAAAGGATGACTTTCCTTTACCTAGTATCGACATAATTATAGACCTCATAGCAGGCCATGCAATGCTCTCACTAATGGATGGATTCTTAGGCTATAATCAAATAAAAATAGCCCTAAAGGATCAAGATAAAATAGCATTTACCTGTCCTTGGGGAACGTATTGTTGGAATGTTATGCCTTTTGGCTTAAAGAATGCAAGAGCTACTTATCAACGAGCAATGACAACAATCTTTCATGACATGATGCATACCTTCATGGAAGACTATGTGGACGATTTACTAGCTAAATCCTTCACCAGAGTAGAACACCTCAGCATCCTAACAAAGATCTTTGATCGATTGGAGAAATTCCAAGTCAAGCTCAACCCTAAGAAATGTGTCTTCGGGGTTACATCAGGAAAGTTATTGGGCTACATCGTCTCAGCTAAAGGTATTGAAGTGGATCCAGCAAAGGTACAAGCCATTATGGAGATGCCAGCACCAAAGAATATCAGTCAGCTTGGATCTCTACAAGGACGACTCCAATCAATCAGGCGATTCATTGCTCAACTAGCTGATAAAAGTCTACCATTCAATCATTTGCTCCATAAGAATGTACCTTTCAGATGGGAGGCCAAGTGTGCAGAATCTTTTTATCAAATCAAACAGTACCTGATGAACCCACCAGTTCTAGTACCACCTGTAGCAGGAAAGCCCCTTATTCTATATATTTTAACGACAAACATATCACTAGGGGCACTGTTGGCACAAGAAGATCAGCAACGAAAGGAAGGAGCCATATACTACATCAGCAGGACAATTAAAATGGCTATGAACTCAACTATACATTCATTGAGAAGGCTTGTCTAACAGTCGTCTTCGCATATCAAAAGTTCTGACATTATATGCTAGCACACACAATTAAGCTAGTGGCAAAAATTGATCCTCTCAAATATCTACTTAGCAAGGCAGCTCTTACCGGTCGGTTAGCTAAATGGGTCATGATTCTCAGTGAATTTGACATCCAATACACAGAACGAAGAGCTATCAAAGGACAAGCAATTGCAGATCAACTAGCTGAAGCACCGCTACCAGGAAAACAAACTATGGAGATTGAATTTCCAGACAGGGACGTTCTTGCTATTTCTACCACACAATGGACCCTATACTTTGACAGATCCTACACACAACATGGTTTAGGTGCTGGCATTCTATTCATCACTCCTGAAGGGCATTCTATACCAAGATCATATTGGCTTATGTTCCCATGTACAAATAATGTGACTGAATATGAGGCATTGGTTATAGGAATCAAAATGGCCGTAGAATGGAAAATCACAAAGTTAATGGTCTATGGAGATTCACAACTAGTCATCAATCAAATCAACAATGACTATCAGACAAAGGATGACAACCTACTACCCTACAAACGAATGGTGGATGACTTCAAACAGTATTTTGTACACATCACCTTCGAGCAAATACCAAGGTTGAACAACAAAGCAGTCGATGCCATGGCTACTATCGCTTCATTACTACAAATTCTAGAGCAACAGAGTCGTTACGAGTTTCTGGTAGAGCAATTGTTCTCCCTGGCCTATGACCATTCTGAATACCATGTTGTCTATGCCTTAACCGATTCAGATTCTCCTTTGTATGGACCAATATATGATTATCTAAAGAACAACATCCTACCCATTGACTTATCCTGAAACCAAAAATGTAATTGTATCCGACAAGCCGCCCGTTATACCCTTACCACTGATACTTGTATTGTCGAGGTCTAGATGGTACTCTTCTTCGTTGCCTTGATCAGAATGAATCTGATTCCGCTTTACACGAGCTTCATGAAGGTATTTGTGGCACACATTCAAGTGGGACTAATCTTGCTAAAAATATTCTAAGGATGAGATACTACTAGCCTACAATGGAAAAAGATTCTTACCACTTCGCCAAGAAGTGTCCTAAGTGCCAGATCCATGGCAATCTGATACATGCACCAGCACAGGAACTACAGCCATTTACAACATCCTTGCCCTTTTGTCAGTGGGGACTAGACTTGGTCAGAAAAATTCATCCTTCATCTTCAAATGGGCACAAGTTCATTATAACTGCAACAAAATACTTTACCAAGTGGATAGAAGCAATCCCCATGACCACTGTGTAGGGGAAAAAGCGAAACTAGGTTAACATGCCCTAATCCTACCTTTTGACACACATTACGGAATATGAAAGAGCCTAGAGGTATCACACAATTGGCTACTTCTTCTTGTAAAAGAGAGAGCCATGGGCTACCTATTAGGATTTCTATTCCTTTGTTGAAATTGGAAGATCAAATGATGCAAGTTCAAGCCCTAATCCCAAAATGCAAGTATGAACTAATAACAAGATTGCAGAATTGAGATTAAACGATGAATAGCTATAAACACAAGGAAAAAATAAGAATGCAGATGCATACCCGGAGTTAAAATCGAATTGAAAATGTTCAGGACGGGGGTGCGGGCGCCACTGTCCTGATTCTGTCCTGAAAACTGCACCTGAAATTGCTGTTTTGCACTCTGGAAAACTGCCAGAAATGTCGAAAAACACTGTCTGTCAGGAGGACCAGGGCGCCCAGCGCCTCTGTCCCAAGGACCAGGGCACCCAGCGCCCCTGTCCTGGCAGGACCAGGGCACCTAGCACCCTTGTCCAGGTCTTTTGCTCTGCAGTTTGATGTGGAGTGCTGTCTCAACCTGCTCTTCTCGGATCTGTCACCTGCGGCGTCGTCCGAGTCCTGAAACCTGCACTTATATCTGAAAATGGTATGGGCGGCTATATAGGGTTTTTCCTTAGTCAAACTCCCGCTTCGGTGATTTCCACCTTCACGAATAGCCAAGTTGTTTTGTAAAATGTATTGTGTGTGCAGACCTAGTGTGTGTGCAAGGTCCTAAAATGCAAGAAAGCAAACTAGAGCAACCTAGAAAGTAAACCCTAATTGCTTGTAAATGATAATGTAAATGCTCTAAATCAAGATGCAAAGTGATCTAAAGCATGAATAAAGGATATATTGAAGCTTATGCAAAAACATGAAATCATACCCAACCCTCAAGGGAGGAGTACAAGCCAATCTTCAGTCGGTAATCTCCTATTGTTCTTCAATGTCTTCCAAGCCTTAAATGGATGAATGAAATTGATAAATGCTTGATAGAAGGATGTTGAATGTTGTTGAAGTCTTCAAAGATCTTCTCTTTCGCTGCATATGAGGTTCCTCAAAACAAAAAATCGGATCCTTTCAAATGAAGAAAGAGAGCTCTTATGTAGGAAACCCTAGATCGTAATTTCGATCTTTTGGCCGACCTAGAGATTGAATTTCCCACCAATTTCTTGGGGTTAAGCTTTATTTTATGATTGGATTGTGCTCCTAAAATTTTGGGAAAAATGTCCAGGACCATGTGCACTCCGGGCGCCACGGTCCCGACAACTTTTCACCAAATTTTTCAGGGCCATCGGATATGATGATTTTAGAGAGAATCCCAAAGTTACAGGTGATTTCGAGATGTTTTGACCCCCAAAACCAAGCCCCCAAGTTCAAAATAGGACTTAATTAGGGTTTTTGATTGAGTGATGTATTGGAGGAATAAAATGAAAAGGGCACGCTTTAACGAAAGGGCCCAACTTTATGATGCAAAGGACGATGAAATAGGACCTTAAACCTAATTAATTTGATTAATTAAGTGCGAAAGGAGAAATGCAATGCAAAATGCACTAAGGCGGGTGCTAAACTAGATGTGAAATTGTACCACCCTAGTAAGTGCGTACAATTTACGACACTACATTTAGCCCCCACTTTAGCGGTCATATGAGTACTACATGCATATGCAAGCTAAAGTACAGAAAAGTAAACATCATTTGAAAAAGGATATATCCATAAGTTGTCGAACGAAGCCCCCAGCGGTATCTGCAATACACAGTTAGGAACCGCACCCTACAAACACATGTTAGATCACAAAATCACCTAATGCTTACTAAGGAAAGTGATGAAATTTGTGAGTAGCTATATGCCACCCCCTGTTTCGACTTGCTTATTAGGGAGGTGAAACAGGGTAGCACGTTTACTTACGACAAATTGTGTAAGAGAGTATTGATGAGGGGTGTTCACTAAATAGGCTTCAACAGAGCACTTTTTGGAACATCCCAAGAGTAGGGGAATGAAAATATGATTCCTATGCAACAAACGGCTCGAAAATTGCATCTCCCAAACTCAATTTATGATGAAATGAGTGATAGAGGAAAATTAGGGTTTCGAAAGTAAAAGATAAAGAAATGAAAGTATATACTTTGAAAGTGACATTTGCATTTGTCACTTTGTTGATTTCAAAATACTGTTCATTGCAGCGGAGCCCACATAGCTATCATCATGCCTTCACGACGACTGGAGCATCCCACAAGGATTGAGATCCTGCGCCAGGCCGTGATCGACGATGAGCCACTGGATGAGGTGAGTTGACTGAGCTTTGACTTTTGATTTTTCGCATTTTGACTTTCTGTGATCGTTTGCGGGCCCTGAATTCTGACCCGGGGCCCACCCAGGGTGCCATGGTCCCTGTGGGGCGCCCTGGTCTCCTCAGGGTGCCATGGTCCCTTCAGGGCACCATGGTCCCTGACAGGGCGCCATGGTCCCCATCAAGGCGCCATGGTCCCAATCAGGGCTTGGTGAGGGGCTTCAAGGTTAGCATACGATGTTCGACAGTTTGTATGAGTAATTTTGATGATCAAGTACTGATTCCGGTTATGTTTTTGTGTTGCAGGGTCTCCCATACATGAGAGAGCATACGGCGGGACATATTCTTCGCAGTTTGCGAGATCAGATTCCGCGGCTGACTCAGGCAGAGAGAGACACATTGTCGATCGTGGGATTATGGTATGCAATCCTCATGCCAGCCATTCGGTTCCATCCTGCGATGCTGATGGCATTCATGGAGCGATGGGATCCTGACACATGCACATTTCATCTTCCAGTAGGGGAGCTGACGGTTACACTCGAGGATGTGTACCGTATACTTCGTCTTCCTATCAGAGGAGCTACTGTTACATACGCGACCGATCGGTCAGCGGAGGACCATCAGAGAGAGCAGGTATATTGCATAGGGAGAGTCATGCCGAGTGAGACAAGAGGTCGCATCATGGTCAGCTGGCTCTTACATCCTATAGGAGAGGTGCCCCTTGTGAGACGCCTTATGATCACCATCATAGCACTAGCCATCTGCCCTAATGGGCGAGGTACGCATATGCATGGGGGTCTCACATGGTGCATCAAAGCGATGGAGAGACACAGGAGAGTGTATGCTTGGGGTCGGAGTATGCTTGCACATCTCTATCACGACCTTGAGGAGTATGTGTTTGGACAGGGTTGCAGCTTGATGACATGCACACTTCTACAGGTGTGGGTATTTGAGCACTTCACATGCACCAGACCGATTGGCTTTCTGCTGAGTACGACGAGCGAGCAACCTAGGGTGTTTGCTTATCCACTTACCAGCGAGTGGAGGTTTGGAGATCTGTTATATTGGAGAGTGATTTTTGATAGACTGACAGCCAAGGTGATCATATGGAGACCCTATCTGCGGATGCACAGATGGGATGGGATGGAGAGACAGTTAGCATGCCTATAGAGGAACGACCTACTGCAAGGACGATATTCACACATCATAGTCCCATTCTACTTTGACCGAGTACGGAGGCAGTTTGGGCTAGAGCAGTGTGTTCAAGCCAATGTGCCCATCTATACTCGACACTCACGGGTCCTTCCTAGACCTAGAGCAGTAGCGAGACCGACGATAGATGACATCGAGACTACAGATATAGAGGGATCTGATCAGGATGTAGTCACTGATTACTCTGCAGAGCCTGGAGCACAGCGCAGGTATGTTTCATGGTTTATGAGATCATACCCAGGGCCTATCTTTCCACCAGATCACCCGACAGGCCATCCCGGCCCATGGAGACATGGAGACCGAGATGAGGATCCGGGATCCAGGTCAGAGGAACTAGAGGAGGGAGAGGGTCATGAGGAGGCAGAAGATCCTGATCCACCCATAGGAGATCAGCCTAGTGCCGAGGAGGAGGAGGAGGAGGACACGGATAGAGATGAGGATGAGGAGGATGCAGGTGAGGATGCGAACGAGGATGAGGATGAGGATAGAGATGATGAGGAGGACGACAAGGAGGAGGATAGAGATGATGGGGAGGGGTCAGATGCAGCTCCCCACCATTCAGGAGATGATACCATAGCTTTGGATCCTCCTCTTATTCCCCAAAAGGGGGAACACGAGGCGATACGGAGACCTGTTCCTAGTACCACCCAGCCTACGCCCATCATGCACAGATTAGTCGAGCGAGGGGAGCCTAGTAGATCCCAGTCACAAATGCTACCGTATCATGATCCCTACTGGCGTGAGGGAGACCTAGGTATAGTAGGTTTATATTGATTGATTACTATTTTTGATGATATAGAATGGTACTAACAAAAATCTGTTCTACTGCTATAGCTAATGTGCAGGAGTGGCGTTCCCTGATTCAGCAAGCAGTGACAGACATTTCCACGATGGCACAGATCCCCAGTTCCTCACAGATTGCTTATAGGCCTCAAGGGAACACGGGTCGGCATGAGGACTTGTTCTCCCCATTCCGAGTACAGGTAGACATATGGAGGGAGAGAGAGAGAGTCCTATCAGAGGACCTTCAGCGGGCACGATGAGATCTAGCAGCTGCTCAGACCAAGGCTTTCTCCTATCACACTATCCTTATGGATAGGGATCGTAGGAGTTCCTCTCGGAGTCACTCGCGGTCGATATCGCGTTACACACCTATGGGTCCACTTGCACGGCCGGATCAGGAGGGAGCATCTAGTCGACACTCTCCAGCCACCAGCCCTAGGGATAGGAGATGATTTTATGATGTAGGATAGGTCACATTTTGGATGTACAGTGACCTATATTTGTATACGATCCACATATATATATATATATACATGCTTCTCTTTGGTCTCAAATGTGTTATCTTTAATGCTTAAAACAATGTATATTTTGTTTTGATTAAATCTAATACATTTGGTAGATGTACATGTATGTTCAGAATTTAATTTCCATGTGATTGATTTCTCAATGCTCCATGATTAAATTGATACATGTGTGACTTAATTAAAATATTTAATCAAGTACTACATTGATGATAGGGAAGAAATATGCATTAAGTCTAAGAATCATATAACTAATGTGATTTAATTTTGAACTTAAACACAACATGATACGATTCTACTTAACACATAAAGACATTGTATAATATGCTAGCATAATGGAAACATAAATCTTTTACAATTTACATAAAATGAATTCAAGACAAACTATAAAGTAGGGAAACACGCTTGTCAAGAATGAAGCAATATAGATTAAACACCATGACATTTAATTCCATTTTTCTCTAATTAGGAGATACTAACATATTACCCAATGTTGAAGAATTGAAAAGAAGATAGATGAGGAATGAAGAATTAAGCATAATATCTATGCAAGTGCATAGCATTGATAGGTTCTTTAAGAGGCGTACCGTCTACATCCGCTATTTTGTAAGCACCTGATCCATAATCTTCAATAAAGATGTATGGTCCAAGCCAATTAGGACTAAATTTTCCCTTTTCTGTAGGTAAGGCATTCACATTGCGTTGATTCTCATAAAGGACTAAGTCACCTACTGAGAAGGAACATTGAATAACCCTATCATTATAGCTTCGTTGTAGAGTTTTGTGATACGCTTGAATATGCTCAAGAGTGTTTATACGTTGTTCATCAAGCATCTCAAGCTGTTGAAGTCATTGTTCTCTATAAGAATCGTCATCTACTATACCCTTGAGAGAAACCCTAAGTGATGGAATCTCTAACTCTAAAGGCATAATAGCGTCAGCACCATAAACAAGATTATAAGGAGTAGTTCCCGTAGCAATTCGTACACTCGTTCGGTAGGCCCAAAGAGCATAGATTAGCTGGTTACTCCAATCCTTACCATGCTTATTCATGGTTTTGCGAAGAATTTGTTCAATTATTTTATTGGATGATTCGGCTTGACCATTTGATTGAGGATAGTATGGTGTAGAAAATCGATGTTTGATATGATACTTCTCGAGGAATTTCTTCACGTCCTTGTTCTTAAATGATGTCCCATTATCTGAGATTACAGTGGAAGGTATCCCAAATCGAGAAATGATGTTTTCTAGAAGAAATTGACAAATCACTTCAGCAGTGGTAGAGCGAAGGGGAATAGCTTCTACCCACTTCGTAAAGTAATCTATTGCCGTTATAATGAAGGTGTGTCCTTGAGATGAAGGAGGAGAGATTTTACCAATGAGATCCAAACCCCATGCGGAGAAAGGCCAAGAAGCTACTTGAGAATGAAGTTCTTGGGCAGGAGCATGAATCAGATTATTATGTTGTTGACATTGATGACATTTCTTAACAAATGAAAAAGAATCCTTCTGCATAGTTTGCCAATAGTATCCCATACGAAGTAATCTTTGAACCAAGGATTTGCCTCCGAAATGCCCCCCACAGGCACCTGAATGTGCCTCTTCAAGAGCAACGGGGATTTTCGATTTGTTAAGACAGCGAAGGAGAAGACCATCATAACCCCTTCGGTAAAGAACATTAGAAAGAATGATATATCTAGCAGACAGCTTGCGGATTCTAGCCGTAGTGTTCCTATTAGCGGAATTAGGAAAGGTACCATCGGTCAAATATCTTACGATATGCGAATACCATTTATCTGAATCTACAAAGTCGCAACATGTTACCAAGCTAGAATCGTCTACAATAGCTGGAGAAATAAGGTTGTAAATAACAAATTTAAGATCAACCACAGGGTCCTCTAAAGATACAAGAGAAGCCACACATGCCATTGCGTCCGCATGTCGATTATCTTTTCGAGGAACAGGTTCCATGGTATAAGAATCAAATTTTTGTAATAAAGAGATGGCAAGGTCTTTATATTGTGATAATTTGTCTTGTTTTGCTTGATACAGTCCTGTCACTTGTCTTATCATCAATTGAGAGTCTCCATAAATATGTATGTGTTTTATGTTCAGAGCTAAGGCTGCTTTTATTCCCGCTATAAGAGCCTCATACTCAGCAATGTTATTGGTACACAAGAAATTTAGACGATAGGACAAGGGAATAGATTTCCTTGTAGGAGAAATCAGGACAACACCTGCCCCCGATCCCGTACAACACTTAGAACCATCAAAGTATAATTCCCAAGTTTCATCTTTCTCTATAGAAAGAATGAAGTCATCGGGAAAAGACTCAGAATTAGGGAAGGAGAAAGGTGAAGGGGCCTCAACTAAGTGGTCGGTCAATGCTTGCCCTTTAATTGCTCTTTGTGAAACAAATTTAAGGTCAAATTCAGTTAACATCATAACCCACTTAGCTAGGCGTCCTGATAAATCAGTTTTAGAGAAAAGATGCTTTAAAGGATCAAACTTTACCATGACGTGGAGTTCTAAATTTAAAAGATAATGTCTCAATTTCTGAGTCGCAAACACCACGGCCAAGCATTGTCTTTCTATTGCAAAATAGCGGGTCTCATAATCGAGTAAGGTATGAATTATGTAATAAACCGGACATTCCTTACCATCTTTATCATGTTGTGCCAACAATGCTGCAAGAGCATGGGAGGAAGCAGCTGTATACAGAAGGAAAGGTTTAGAAGGTTCGGCAGGTTGAAGAATAGGAGGACTAGCCAAATACACTTTTAAATCTTCAAATGCTTGCTGACAATCTTCATTCCATTGAAAAGTGATATTCTTTTTAAGAAGTTGAGTAAAAGGAAATGCATGATCCACAAGTTGAGATACGAACCTATGAATGGCTTGAATCTTTCCTTGTAAGCTTTTAAGTTGAGACACATTTCTAGGAGGTGGCATGTTGACAATAGCATCTATTTTCTTAGTGTCCACCTCAATCCCACGATGCGAAACTATGAATCCTAATAGTTTTCCACTATCCACACCGAAAACACATTTTCGGGGATTCAAGCGCATGTGATATTTACGAACTCTTTCAAAGATTTGACGAAGGATTTTAATATGATCTATGCGAAGAATAGATTTGGCTAAAATATCATCAACATAATCCTCTAAAATCTTATGCATATAATCATGAAAGATAAGGGTCATCGCTTGTTGATAAGTTGCACCGGCATTTTTAAGTCCAAAAGGCATCATTATCCAACAAAACGTACCCCAAGGAGTGGTGAAAGCCGTTTTAAATTGATCTTGAGGGTTAATGAAAATTTGATTGTATTGTGAAAAACCATCCATGAAGGATAACAAGGCATGTCCTGCCGTAGAATCAACTATCATGTCAATGTTTGGAAGAGGGAAATCATCTTTCAAGGAAGCCTTATTCAAATCTCGAAAGTCGATACACATCCTTATTTTGTTATCTGGTTTAGCCACAGCGACAATATTTGAAATCCATGGGGAATAGTCGATAGGGCGGATAAATCCAGCCTCCAATAACTTTTCAATCTCAGCCTTAACAAGTAGAGCCACCTTAGGATTCATTTTTTGAATCTTTTGTTTCACGGGCTTAGCATCAGGAACTAAGACAATGTTATGAGTGACAATCTTAGGATCTATACCAGGCATGTCAGAGTATGTCCAAGCAAAGATCTCAGGGAATTCGTGCAATAGTTCATCATATTGTTTTTGTTCCTCTTCATCCAAACATTTTCCAATTTTAATAACTTTCTCTTTATTGCAAGGGTCCATTTTAACATCAGTGGTGTCACTTATGAGAAGATTACTTTGTTGAGGACTATCCTTTAACTGAGGGAATTCTTTCACAATCTCATCATTATTGATCTCTTTTCCAAAATAGGCTTCAGTGTTCAAACAATAAGGGAGCCCCCTATTGTGATGATAACGAGGAAGAGTGTCATAAGCTCCCAAAAATTCAGCTAAAGCGTCATCGGTAGGGAAGACATCCAAAGCACAATCACCCGAAGGATCCCCATCAACATACTCAGGGTGTTGCATTGATAGAGATGTAGAAATAGTATTAACACTAATGCATGGTCTTTTAGAAGCTTTAGTACATTTGCAGGGATTATAGCCAAGTCCAAAGGCATAATTGTGAAAATTACTCTGTAGAGGAACTTTTATCCCTTGTTCATGAGCACCACAACCTTTTCCATGATACCCATGCTTAGCAAAAATATGAAAACCACGACCATAATGATCAACCATTTCAGAAAGAGGAGGTGGCTTTTCATAAGACAAAGAATCAAATTCTTCATAATTAGAGGTGTGAGGAGAAGAAGTTTGAGAAGCGGCCACAAAATTATTACTCATAGGTTCAGGTAATATTGATTGATTTTTAGCTTCTTCCTTCTTTTCAACTTTAAGCTCTCTAGAAGGAACCTTATATTCACCCACAAAGGTGGGATTGAAATCAAGAGATCCCCAATCATCTTCTGCGAGAACCTTCTCAGGATCAAAATCCTTCTTATGTGTAGATTCAAGTCGAGAAGAATCTTCTTCAGGAGCTCTGGACTCATCCAAAGAATTTTGATCATCAGAGAGCGAAGACTCATCAATAGGTATCTTGTTTACAGAGTCATCACTAGACGAGGATGGCTTAGAAGAACCCCCTTTAGAAGTAGATGTTTGTAGACAAGCTTGGAAATTAGTGTCACCTATCAAGGTATATGTCTTATTGTTATAGATAAATTTAACTTGTCTATGCAAAGTAGAGGGGACAGCTTGCATACTGTGAATCCAAGGCCTCCCTAATAACAAGTTGTATGTTAAATTTCCCGACATAACATGGATAGGAGTAGGCAAAGTAACAGGTCCCATTGTGAGAGGTAGGGTGATAATACCTAATGAAGTCTTAGCCACATTGTCAAAGCCTCGAATGGGACGAGAATCAGGCTCAATGAGAGATGTATCCACATTCATTTTATGCAATAGATTGATGCTACATACATTAAGGCCAGAGCCATTATCTACTAGTGTTCGTCTTATAGCAGTATCTTTCATGATAACCACAATCATCAAGGGATCATATTGTTGTTGAATTTCACTAGTAGGCAACTCATCTTGGGTAAACACAATTTGAGCTTTAGGATTCATCACAGAGTTAACCAAAGATGCAATCTTACTAGATGTATTCGGTGGAGGAACATTCAAATCTTTCAAGGCATCTTGTAACATTCCATGATGAGCGGAAGAAGTTTGAATCAAATCCCAAAGGGATATCTTAGCAGGGGTAGCTTTAAGTTGTTCTATGAGATCATATTCCTTACCCATAACTTGTGAAATACAGGGAGCTTGTGGAAGAATTGGTTGAGGATTAGGAAGAGAAACTAGAATAACAGGAGGAGGATTAGGCTGCCTATTATTTCTGGTGTGATAAGTATGGGCAACTGCATGATAACTCTCTCTAGTTATTTGCTTGGCATAACTATAAGGACTTATAGGTTTTCTTCCTTGCACGGTGATAATTGGTTTATTCGGGTTACGAAAGGAATCATGATCATACCCTCCTTGGACAGTAAGGAGAGGTGATTTAGGAACTTGAAAGGTAGGAGAAGGATAAGCACCTTGGACTTCAATGAGAGGCTTGTTATGCTCATTCAAGTTTATCATGTTAACCAATTTAGAAGTCTTGTTCTTGTTTAAAGATTTCGATAAAGCCACAAAGTCATCAAGAGCATCATCCAACAAAGCATGATCATATCGGTTAAAAGGTTTATCTTTTGATTCAAAAGGAGACATCTCCTCATAGAGGGGATTATTGAAAACAACCATGTTACTAGATTCAGTGGAAGAGTTGATAGGAATGTACCCTTGAGAGGAACCATTCGACTTATCTTTCTCATCACATCTAAATGGCATAGTAACAAGGTTTATGAGTTTTTGGTAAAATGAAGGTTTGGCATCTTTAGGGTTTAAAAACTCATCTAAAGCTTCATCTAATTCATCTTGGATATACTCATAATAATCATCAAAAGCATGAACATTTTGCAAATAAAACTCTGACATTTTGAAATAAAGGTTGCATAAAACTGAAACACACAATGCAAAGAAACACACTTTTTTTTTCTTTTTTTCTTTTTTTTAATGAAACAATGAAATGAAAACACATGAAATCTAGATCTAGATCTAACAAATGCAATGCAAGAGGAAGCAATGATAGTTTCACGTCGGGTTCACCAAAATGTGTAGGGGAAAAAGCGAGACTAGGTTAACATGCCCTAATCCTACCTTTTGACACACATTACGGAATACGAAAGAGCCTAGAGGTATCACACAATTGGCTACTTCTTCTTGTAAAAGAGAGAGCCACGGGCTACCTATTAGGATTTCTATTCCTTTGTTGAAATTGGAACATCAAATGATGCAAGTTCAAGCCCTAATCCCAAAATGCAAGTATGAACTAATAACAAGATTGCAGAATTGAGATTAAACGATGAACAGATGTAAACACAAGGACAAAATAAGAATGCAGATGCATACCCGGAGTCAAAATCTGATTGAAAATGTTCAAGATGGGGGCGCGGGTGCCACTGTACTGATTCTATCCTGAAAACTGCACCTGAAACTGTTGTTTTGCACTCTGGAAAACTGTCGGAAATGTCGAAAAACATTGTCTGTTAGGAGGACCAGGGCGCCCAGCGCCTCTGTCCCAGGGACCAGGGCACCCAGCGCCCCTGTCCTGGTAGGACCAGGGCACCCAGCACCCCTGTCCTGGTCTTTTGCTCTGCAGTTTGATGTGGAGTGCTGTCTCGACCTGCTCTTCCCGGATCTGTCACCTGCGGCGTCGTCCAAGTCCCAAAACCTGCACTTATATCTGAAAATGGTATGGGCGGCTATATAGGGTTTTGCCTTAGTCAAACCCCCGCTTCGGTGATTTCCACCTTCACGAATAGCCAAGTTGTTTTGTAAAATGTATTGTGTGTGCAGACCTAGTGTGTGTGCAAGGTCCTAAAATGCAAGAAAGCAAACTAGAGCAACCTAGAAAGTAAACCCTAATTGCTTGTAAATGATAATGTAAATGCTCTAAATCAAGATGCAAAGTGATCTAAAGCATGAATAAAGGATATATTGAAGCTTATGCAAAGACATGAAAACAACATGAAATCATACCCAACCCTCAAGGGAGGAGTACAAGCCAATCTTCAGTCGGTAATCTCCTATTGTTCTTCAATGTCTTCCAAGCCCTAAATGAATGAATGAAATTGATAAATTCTTGATAGAAGGATGTTGAATGTTGTTGAAGTCTTCAAAGATCTGCTCTTTCGCTGCATATGAGGTTCCTCAAAACAAAAAATCGGATCCTTTCAAATGAAGAAAGAGAGCTCTTATGTAGGAAACCCTAGATTGTAATTTCGATCTTTTGGCCGACCTAGAGATTGAATTTCCCACCAATTTCTTGGGGTTAAGCTTTATTTTATGATTGGATTGTGCTCCTAAAATTTTGGGAAAAATGTCCGGGACCATGTGCACTCCGGGCGCCACGGTCCCGACAACTTTTCACCAAATTTTCAGGGCCATCGGATATGATGATTTTCGAGAGAATCCTGAAGTTACAGGTGAATTCGAGATGTTTTGACCCCCGAAACCAAGCCCCCAAGTTCGAAATAGGACTTAATTAGGGTTTTTGATTAAGTGATGTATTGGAGGAATAAAATAAAAAGGGCACGCTTTAACGAAAGGGCCCAACTTTATGATGCAAAGGACGATGAAATAGGACCTTAGACCTAATTAATTTGATTAATTAAGTGCTAAAGGAGAAATGCAATGCAAAATGTAAAATGCACTAAGGCGGGTGCTAAACTAGGTGTGAAATTGTACCACCCTAGCAAGTGCGTACAATTTACGACGCTACAACCACAGTAACTAGAAAACAAATTGTGTCTTTTATCCTGAACTATCTAATCTGCAGATATGGTATTCCAAGTTCCATGATCACCGATAATGGATGACTGTTCAAAAACCAAGATGTCCGAGAACTATGTGAACAATTCAAAATACAATATCGATTCTCTACGCCATACTACCCCCAGGGGAATGGTCAAGCAGAAGCATCCAACAAAACAATACTAAAAATCCTCAAGAAAATAGTAAATTATGCAAGCAAAGATTGGCATATACAACTCAATCCAGCACTTTGGGCATACAGAACTAGCATCCGTACACCTACAGGAGCCACACCTTTCTCATTGGTCTATGGATCCGAAGCTATTTTGCCACTGGAGGTAGAAATTCCATCTCTCAGGGTCTCTCTAAAAGGCTTAATTCTAGATGAAGAGTATCGAGTCAACCGACTGCAAGAACTGGAACTATTAGATGAAAGACGTCAGCATGCTTACACTCATCTCAAAGCATATCAACAACGCATGTGCAAAAGCTACAATCACAAGGTCATCCCTCGCAACTTCAAAGTTGGTGACCTAGTCCTCAAAGAAAATCCAAGAAATCAACAAGATCGAGAAAAGAAAGGGAAATTTGAACCTAACTAGTTGGGTCCCTATGTCATCATATCAGTCTATGGATCAGGTGCTTATCAGCTTACAACTTCAGAAGGAGATATGCTCGACAAACAACTAATAGAATTCATCTGAAGAAATACTACACTTGAGTAGTCTAATGCATGGAAAAGTCAAAATCAAAAAAAAAATCAAAAAATCAAGAAAAAGCAAAATAAAAAGATACAATAAAAAAACTGGTGAAAACCCGGTAACAGGCGCTATTGTGAAAGGACAACTCATTTATCTATATCCACATCCTTATCCCCTACAGTAGAACACTATCATCCATCGCCCGACACTTAGCAAATATCCATTCAGGACATACTTAGTGTAGTCACTATCCTGGTTTATCCATATATATCCTTTTACCACATCTCACCATGGTTTGGTAATCACTGTGCACATCCGCATCGAGAGGTACATTTAGCTAGGGGCAATATTTGTCAACACTTGCAGCATGTTCAAGACATCAAGACTATTTGAAAAACTCAAAAACACCACATCCAGCAACCAAAAACTTACTCCGTCGCAGAACAAAACATTGGATCGCTAAAACAAGAATCACAAAAACACTACGATGGATGATTTTCTGAAGTACTAAATGTTGCATTATTACATAAAGTCTTGACTATTTTTGCATTTGAACCTTTTTAATTATTGGATTCTCTACATTTTCTCAACAATGCTTCAAAGCTAGAGATCATGGGAAAACTCCAATATTTTCTTAGTCTTCTGTCTGAGAGGTGTTCACTTGTATTGTGTAAATACTTGTCTCAAGACGTGATACAACGAATATCACTGAAGACATTATTCCACTTTACGCATACAAATGGTTTAATCTTGTCTGTTTATATGCAATCCATACTCTGGTCGTCCTGGTTCAATTATACCTTGACGCTTGTGCTATCTTGCAAAATCAAACATCATGTAAATTTTTCTCAAGTCATTATGGTTCAATTATACCATTATGCTTGTATAAATTTTTCAACATATCCCAAACAAATCAATGCTCAATGACGATACCTATATTGAAAGCAAATAACATATGGTTATATCGGGATGACAAATGCAGAATGAGGATGCTCCAAAAACACATAGTTGCATATCATTTTACAAATAGTTGCATATCATTTTAAAATCTTTCATTTAGTTGCACCTCATTATCAAATCATACGTCTCATTTTCAACATCTCACATCATTATCATTATCATACATCTCATTTTCAAGATACATCTCACATCATTATCATTATCATACATCTCATTTTCAAGATACATCTCACATCATTATCATTATCATACATCTCATTTTCAAGATACATCTCACAGCATATCAAATCATACATCTCATTTTCAAGATACATCATGCATCATATCATCTATCTAAGCATTCCATCATCATAAAGAAAAGAAAGAACATATAGAACATGCATCCATAACACATCACATGATCAAAGAAAATGGTGTCATCTATATATATATATAAAAAAAAATGATCAAAATGTACAAAATTTCTCATGTATGTGCCTCGTACAACAAAACAATGATCCAAAATACAATAGAGACATCATCTCTGAAGTATGACTATCTCCTGAGGGGGATGGTCTTGCTGCTGATGTCCCAACTCCTGGATCTCCAGGAGGATTCTTTCTTGAGGGCCCCGTCATGCCTCTGCTCTCTGACTATGACCTAGTCTCTCAAGATCGACTCGATCTCGCCTGCGTAAAGCTCTGCACTCTGCGCTCCCTGGGCACCACATCCTCATAATGGCATCGATAGTACTCTGCCTCCCTCACTCTCAAGGATAGCTCTCTCATGATGTCCCTCATGGGACCACCTGCTGCCGCTCTCTGCATGCTCCCTGCCAGCTCCTCCACTCGACCGCACCGCTCTATCTCTGTATCACGCTCTAGGGTCAGCTGGGTAATCTGACAGTGTTGCGTCAATAGTTGTGCCTATAGCTGTTGTACTATCAACTGCAAAGTCCCGATCTGGGCATCCTCCACATGTATCGGGACCTGAACCCATAGGGGCACTTGTGAAGGGGTACCCCCTATCCCTCTGCCTGTCCTCGATGCTGGTGGAGGTAACTCATTAGTCCTCCTTCTCTGCACTGGCCGCCTCCACTCATCAGTCCCTCCCATCGCTACTATCACCTCTCCCACTCTCCCCTCCTCCCCTTCTCTGATAGCCAACCCTCCTCTCCCTCTGTCCACCACAGCTCATTGAACTGCTCTCTCCACCTGCCCCCATCTCTACCTCTGTCTCCTCTCCTCCCCCAATATCCTCTCCTCCATCGCCCTCCTCAACCTCCATCATCTCCATCATCACCATCTCCCCCTACCTCATCCTCCTCGTCATCAAAGGCAAGTCACATCTCCTCAGGATCTGATATCCTGGCCACAGCACGAGCTACAAACAAACCAGCAAACTCATGTGTCATCCCCGCATCTAGTATCTCAGGAGCAGAGTCCCATATCTAGCCCACTAAACTAGAGAACTCCTCTACAGCCACTCCACTATCAGTAGTAGGGCCCCAATCTGGTATATCTTGTCTCTGGCGTGCATGCAAGCAGGTCCCCTATGGTATCCCTTGTTGCCGACCATACTGCCACAAACCCTACCAACCTAGAATCTCTCAATCATAAAGGGTGTCTGCCCTATCAAAAACTGACTCATGAAAACATAAGGCATCGCCAGCCCATCCTCGGCCCAAACCTTGCAATCTGTATAAGGTCACCAGATGACCGTATCGATATCATCCAGCACCCTCCTGTAGTGTTCAAGTTTGCCCAGCTTACGCTGGACAACTAGTCCCCCGTAACCATATGCATATGCCCGCCCAGCAGGCCTGTCTCTATCCACCAGTGGCCTCACTGCTGGAATGTGCTCCCAACACCATACCTGTAAGAGTGTCATGCCAGCTGACAAACTCTTGTAACCCAGATACACAACCTCATGTAAATCCCTATATAAGTGAGCTAACATGGCCGATCCCCAAGCAAACCTGCAGCCCTGGGTCACCATCTCTTCGAGCACCAATATCAACCCACAAAAAATCCCTTCGACCTATGGTCAAGACAAAGGAATCCACCTATGAAACCTGCTAGTACGTATGGAAGAGGTGCATAGTCTAGATCCAAGAACTCCTGCCAAGGGATCTCATATCCACACACAGTCTCATCGTAAAAAATGCGTCGCAGTGCCTCAGTCCCACCCTCCTCAGTCTGCTCATATGGCAATAATGCACCTGCTACGGGAATCCACAATATCCTGTCACAGTTCTCTAGAGTAACCGTAATCTCACCAGTAGCAAAGTGAAAGGTGTTCGTATCACTATGCAATCTCTCAGTGAGTGCTTTGAGTAAACCCCGGTTCACAGTGAACTGAGGTATATCCAACAGAGATGACAAGCCACATCTCTCAAAGACATCTAAGTCAGCCTGTGCCAACCGTGGTATCAATGCCCATGGTCTGGGGAACCGCTCGTGCAACTAAACCACTCCCAATCGCTTCTGTCAAAAAGCAAAACAAGTCCAATATCAGTTTCCACATCAAAACAAAGATATCAAAACCAAAATCACATTAACAAAATGAAACAATTTGCAAATCCAATTAAGTTCCACATCATATCATTCCATATCAACTTAATGTGACGAATATTAATGTGGAATTGTGACGAATATTAATGTGGAATTGTGACGAATATTAATGTGGAATTGTGATGAATATTAATGTGATGAATATTAATGTGGAATATCATATCTGCTACCCTTTTTGTGATGAATATTAATGTGGAATTGTTGCAAGTATGTTGAACACCTCTAATGTCTATCATTTTGCAACTTTCCTTTTTTGTCTACAATAATTGTAAGGGTTTATGGTCTGTGTGAATGACACTCTTTCCCTATAATGTAATGCTTCCACTGTTTGCAAGCCTGCACAATCGCATACATCTCCTTGTCATATGTGGGATAATGACGAACTGTATTAGAAAATGTCTCACTATGATAGGCCATCAGATGACCATGCTGCATGACAACTTCCCCTAAAGCATAACCAGATATGTATGTATCGATTTCAAAGGGTTGTTGCAGATATGGAAGTGCCAAAACTGGTGTCGAACATAACCTTCTCTTCAACCCCTCAAAATCTTGCTCTTGTACTTCTGTCCAAAAAAAAAATTCTTTAGACCCACCTCTAAGTACTTGATTCATAGTCCATGTTAAATGAGAGAACCCCATCATAAATTTGCCATCGAAATTTGCCAATCCCAAGAAGTTACGTAGCTCTGTGATATTTGTAGGAGAAGTCCAATCCTTGATAACTTGAATTTTTTAAGGATCTACATGAACACCCCTATTGTCCACAACATAACCCAAATATTGAATGCTCTCTAATCCAAAAGGACACTTTCTCTATTGGCATAGAGTTTGTGTCGCTGCAATGTTGGCATTACCTGCTTAACATGTTGTAAATACTCATCCCATGTTTTACTAAAGATGAGTATGTCATCTAGGTAGACCACCACAAAAGAATCAATAAAGGGTCTGAGAACATCATTCATCATCCTCATGAAAGTGGCAGGGGAATTAGTTAGCCCAAAAGGCATCACCAACCATTCAAACAACCCTTCTCTAG
Organism: Cryptomeria japonica; assembly: GCF_030272615.1. Lineage (NCBI taxonomy): Eukaryota > Viridiplantae > Streptophyta > Pinopsida > Cupressales > Cupressaceae > Cryptomeria > Cryptomeria japonica. The sequence continues at coordinate 503,539,455 of NC_081412.1, forward strand.
ACTTCAAAGCAATCTTCCAAACATTTGCAAGATCAATTGGTACTTGGTGGTATCCAGACTTCAAATCAATTTTGGTGAAGAACTTATCCCCATGAAGCTGGTCTAGGAGATCATCAATTTGAGGGATTGGATATATCTTATTCATAGTGATCTTGTTTAAAGCATGGTAGTCAATGCATAGTCTCCATGAGTCATCTTTTTCTTAACCAAAATGATTGGGCTACCACAAGGAGATGCACTTGGCCAGATATGGCCCTTTTAAATCAACTCCTCAATTTGGCGTTTGATCTTATTATTTTTTTAAACCGACCTTCTATACATTGGCCCATTTGGAAAGGGTGTTCCTGGAATAATGTCAATTTAATTCTTTACCTGACAATGCTCACGAACCCCTATTGGTGAATTAAAGATATTATGATATTTTGTCAATATTGAGTCCATTTGTTTTTGTTGAGTAGAGGTGGTTGCAGTTCTAGTGTTATTGTTGCCTATGATTTTCTTATCCCCTTTTGGTCGTATCATCAGCAATACAAAGCACCAGTGTGGGAAATCAAACATCTATATTGTTTTCCACTAATTAAAGAAGAAGATTTTGCAAGGCTTACCTCAGGAATACGATACTTTTGTTCATTCACCCTGACAATGACACTGTGTAGCCTTGACTCATATACACCATGGTGTTGATACATATATGTTTGTCCTAGCAGCACATCACATACGTCCAATGGTGCTACATCATAAACAACCTCATCTTTGAATGGTTTGATGGAATAGGATAAGCAACACTTCTTGTTTACCTCAATGTCCCTTCCTTGACTCACCGAACCCATGTAGTATTGTTGTGGATGAGGTGTTGTCTTCAAGTTCAGTCTCTTGACTGCTTCAAGAGAGCTTAGATTCTTCTGACTCCCACTGTTAACTATGAAATGTAAGGCCTTTCCATTCACCCACATATGTGAATGAAATAAATGCTCCTCATCTTCCCGATGTATTTTTTTTTTAGTGGCAACAATGGCATAAGGATCTACTCCAATAATTGTTTCACCACTTTTCTGTTTGAAGGAGTCTGTGGAAAAGTTTTTTTTAGTCGAGAATCTTCACCAATTGGAAAATTCCACATGAACAGTCTAGGGCAACATTGTAGTCAAATCGCCCAGAATTTTGGGGTTAACATCACACTATAGAATCTGGCTTTGCCATTGACCACACACCGTCGACGTGCATGCTCGTAATATTTGCCTGGAATCACTCGGACATGGGTATTAGATCACCTCTATTATTCACCAGCAATAGTAAAATGACCACATACCCAGGACCTAATTAGCCAATGGTAAATTAAATGTTCATTACACGCGTCAACCAAATTCACCAATATCAATTAAAACATTATAAGCATTCGAGGACCCATTTCGCCCCGCTTAAATTAAATTTTCATTGCACACCCGTGCAATTCGCCAAAAATTCAATTAAATTAAATGTTTATTGGCAATTGCGATGCCCAGGCCCCACACAATTCGCTAAAACTGCAATCATGGATGCTATAAATACACTCCTTCTTACACTCTTTCTTACAATTTGTTCGTGTCTGATTAGTAAATTGGGAGCTCTCGAGTCTCAATTCGCATTCCACAAATTGAGTTGGAAAGTCAAAGTTCATTGTAGGGCAGAGGGCCAGAGTTACAATCCTGCAACATAGGCCTAGGCATTCCTGATTCCTGATTCAGATAATTGAGAAGGCATAAAGGTGAGTAATCATTTCTTCATACTTGATAGTATTAGTTTTAACTTTTAATTCGTAGTGAGAGGTCAAGACTCAAGATGTCACAATCAGACATGGGTGAGACTCCTCAGGGTGGTGAAGGGATTGAGATATCACACAAGGGTGAGACTAAAACTCCTTAGGGTGGTGAAGGGATTGGGATGTCAGACAAAGGTAACACTCCTCAGGGCGGTGAAACTAAAGGGGTTGAGAGGCCATCAAAATGCCCAAAACTTAAACTTAAAGATACTACCATAAAGTCTTTCTTTGGAATTGGCAAAGTTTCTGGTCCATCAACTTCTGCAGTTGCAGAAGCCATTCACAGTAGCTCACCACCACCACAAGGTGGGATTGTCATTGAGTTAAATGCATCAAATGAGGATGACAATACAACCACGGCAAAAGATGTTCTAAGGGATACACACAATGAGATAATTCACTCGGATGCAAATGCTAGTACTGAAGATGATGTTGGTAGGAAGAAAAGAAAAAGGAAAGTAAAACTGGGGTGAGAGTGGGAGATGACAAGGAGTTTTAAGATTGATTGGGTAGCAAAGTACCCATTCATTGAACCGGTCCCAAACAATGATGAGGAACAAATAGAATGTAGGTGTAAGATTTGTAGTTGGAAAACTAAAAGAGAGAAGAAGATGCAGCTAAAGCTTGACACCATAGAAAAGCATATTAGTAAGGTTTATGAAAAATAGATCATAGACGGAAAGGAAACACAAGTAGTAAGATGGAAATCAAAGGAAGAATATCTTCATGTTAAGTATGTCGTGGAATATGAAGAGCATAACCACAAAATGACACTGATCGGTAATAGTAGATTTGGAAATACAATCAAGGTTGGGCTTGAACATGCAGCAAAAGATGCAAACCTAGCAAAGACTATTCAGATGAGTGTTGTTTTTCATATTATGTCGAGAGGGCGTCCTATGAAAGATTTCCCAGAATTTAGTAATTTATTATCTTTTTTTAATGTTCCTCACTATCCTATGTCACATTCGTCAATAAACACTGGATGGGAAATGGCAAACTGTCTTGCTAAGGTGGAAAAGAAAAATTTACAAGAGAGTGTAAAAGAGTCAAATTTCATTTCATTATCCATAGATGAAGTTACTACGGTAGATAACACTACATGGGTTTGTATGCATATGTATACCGTAAAAGAACACATCAACCGAGCTCATCTACTCTGTGTCCGTAAAATGAGGGGCAATTCAAAAACAGAAAATTTATATTTGGAAGTTAAGAAAGATTTGAATGAAATTGCTGGTATGGATGACTTGACAATTGCCAAGAAGTTGCTATGTGTTGGAGCTGATGGAGTTGCAGTAATGCAAGGTCAAAGGACCGGTCTTTGCGCAAGATTACAAACTAGTGTAGACGTATAAAAATGACCATATTCCTAAATGAATATTTTATGTTCATTTCTCTATTTAATTAAATCAAATTTAATTAAATTACCCGTATTCCTCTATTTAATTAAGTAAATTACTCAATTAAATTCACTATACCCATTTAATAGAATAAATTCATTTTATTCAATTAAAGCCCCTATCCACTTTTTAATTAAATTCAAATTTAATTAAAATAGTTATCCTAAATTAAATAAATCTAATTTATTTAATTACAACCAAATTGAATTAAATTCAATTAAAATCCGTTATCCCTTCATCCACTTGCAAAATCCTACACATCCCACTTGCATCCTAACCCTCTTCCTAATTTCTTCTAGAATCCATCTAATCCAAATTAATTAACCCAAACCCATCCATTATCCCTTTTCCCTAAATTTGAGGAGGTCACTTCTCAAATTAGGAGTAAAGTCTTCAAAAGGCATTAAAGCCTTTATCCATTTCAACAAGCAAACTTATTGAATACACCCAAATTTGGAAGGACTCTTACAAATTTGTCCCCAAAGTCTTCATAACCATTAATGGTTAACTCAACCCTCTTACATGGTTAAATAATTTCCATAAAATCAACCTCCATGTAACCCAAGGGTCTCATCAAGCATTTATTGCTTTGACCATGGTTATCCTTAAACCTTTGCACAAGAATTTATCCTTTGGAGAAAAGCTTTGTCCAATGGATAACCCTAACTTAACCTTAACCCTTAACCCCTAGGGTAACCATGAGGTCTTCTCAAGCATTTAATGCTTCTTACATCTCCTCTCAACTAACCTTATGTTGATAATTGTCACCATTTCATTGGTACCAATTGTAAACATGGATTCCCAACTTTCAAACTCAACCCTTGATTGCCTCTTTCAATCCTGACCATCCATTGCCCTATTTTTGCTATAAATAGAGCTCTCATCTCTCCATTTTTCATATCCAAGTCTTTAGCATCACACTTATACTAAAATCCATTCAAGCTTTCATATATCATTTTATGCTCATCATTTAGCTTCTCTTTTAAATAGGAATTAATCTAAATATGCAAATTGAGAGTATGTTCCTTATCATTTAGCTTAATCATAGACTAATATAGCATGCTAGGATAGTCTTGTTTACTAATCTTGTCATCTTATAACTAGTTTATTGCATTTATAGGATCATTCATAGCTTAGGATGTATTTCATCTTAAAATCAACAAAAGCATCCCTCGTTCTTGCATTTGTCATCCCTAAACCATTTTGCTCAGTGATCTGAGAGCAAAAACATTGGTTTGAAGGACTGTGTAAGATAGAGAACCATGGAACCAACCATGGGAAGCTGAGCCATACTTCATGACTCCATAGCTTGCACCAAGAAGTCCTATGGGTGTGTGAGCAAGGCTCCTTAGAGCTCCGTTTTTCACATTTTGAGTTCTATCGACTCGCTTTTCCCGCATACATTTCTGGCTCCCACCGTGGGGCATCACCCCATATATCAAATCAGTTTTTGAATTTAACCACTTTTGCAGGTCTGCAGGAAACAAGAATCAGCGCATGAGAAACATTCCCTAGCGCATCTAGTCAGCAGCCTAGTGCATCCAGCTTACTATTCAGCGCGTTGGGTCCATCATCTAGTGCATAAAGTCTTTTCCTTAGTGCATCATAATACTAATATTTTCCTGTAGGTCTCGGTGTGGGAGAAAAATAGAGCAGCGCCTCCAAAACACAGAGTAGCACATCCTGAAATAGTATAGCACATCTCTTCCTTCTTTTAATGCATCACTGTTATTTTGTAGCGCATACAGTTTGTTCTATAGCGCATCATAGATAGACAGAGATAAGAAAAATTAAATCTTTAACCGAGGATAAAAATTAGACTTGTTGAAGTCCACCAATTATCTAATGTCTTTCACTTGTTATTTTGCAGGATTCTAACGATTTTATTACAGATAGGAGCTTAGTCTTAAGATTATTAAGATAGTTAGAGTTTTTACTAACTTAGTTAAGTTAGTTTAAAATTTGATCTTGTTTTTCTTAAAATTGAACTCACTTTATTTTTGGGCTATAAAAAGAACCACAATCAGAAATTTTCTTGCTTTCATAGGAGAAAAACTTTATTTTGGGCTCTAAAAAGAACAATACAAACTTTCCTTTTTGCAAAAGTAGCTTTAAAAAGAACCTCACCATCCTTTGGTGTATAAAAGGATTCATTTTCAATTTTTGCAAAGGAAAGAACCAGTGAAATGAGTTCTAATAGAATATCAATCCTTGATCGGACTAATGTAAGAGCAACGCCTCATAGTAGACAAAGCTCCTGATCTCTTACATAAGTTAAGTGATATAGAGACTCTATTAACTTTAGCTAGTCTTCTCCCCATGTTGGATTCAATGAAAAAACTTGTTAAGAAAGACCAAGACACAACTATATATATCAATGAGTATAGCACTCTACGTAAAATGACATGCTTGAGCCTTGATGGTCTATATTCAGATCTAACAGGGCAAAGCCCAAATTTTTTTAGGTGGCAGATAATTACAGATTTGAATCATGCTGAATATTTTTTACATTTCAATACAAAAAATGAGTTATGTGTCTTTGTAAAAGGATTTCAGATACCAATGCACCAATCTAAGACGGGCAAGCGAGGCAGAACACTACTAGTTAAAAGGGAAGATTTTGACAGGATTGTTAAATCTGATAGTGATAATTTGAAGTCTATTGCATATAAACTTTCAAATGGGATTCATTAAATATTCCCTCGAGAAGAAATACTTGAAGCCATGGGTTGTGTGTATCCTCAATTTTGGCATTCAATTGGAGATAATCCAAATGACGCAAAAATGTTTCATAAAAAATTAGAGGAATTGATATTGACATTTTCAAAAGATGCATATTGTAATGGACAGCCAATAGAAGGAATTTTAAATTCAGATCATCTTAGAAAACAATGTAAATAGTTTGCATTGGTTATGAAACAACAGTTGGTTAACCTGGAGAACCCATTTGAACTTGGATAAATCACAAGGCTTTGGAAAAGGATAGATCAAAGTGAAGCATTGCATATTGCAATACCAGAATATTTGAAACTTGTTGATTTATGTCAAACAATGATATTGGGGTTGATGGAAGGTGAGAGAGTTTTCAGTGCATTAGGGCTTTTGAAATCAAACATCACAAACAAATTAGCCAAGAATTTGGAAACTTGCTTGAGGTTGTTTGTAACCCAGTATAATGTTAGAGATTTTCCATATGATAGGGCACTGGCAATTTGGAATTCCATGCGTGAAAGACGAGGGGTGTGCAACACTTTAAAAGTTGGTGGTGCTACTGCTGAGACAAATGAATATGATGGATCGCAAACTCAGAGTCAGCATGAAGATGAAGACATTTTTGAATACCCGACTTAGAATGAAGATGAACCTATTAGTACTAGTCAGTTTCCGGATCTTGAGTCCATTTGGGATATAGAAGTCTCGGAGTGAGTCACTGAAGTGAATTAGCAGTCCGTTTATAGGTATTTATAATTATACTATAGTTCTTGAGTCATATTACAATTTCAGTTTGCAAAATTGCAATACTATAGTTGTCATTGGTGATTTTTGATATTGTATTCCTTGAATTTGTCAATCAAAACGGATGCTTATTTCATATTTTTAATTATGAATTTGAATTATTAGTAAACAATTGAATTATTAGTAAATTGGTATTTGGTTCCACATTATGTTGAACATGAAATACAACAATTTATGTCACAAGATCCATAAAATTATTCATATTGCATAACTGTTACTACTAGAACCTTTCTACTGTTCTACATTAAATGCTTAACATGATGTCATGGCAATTAGGGTTTTGTGTTTGTTTTTTGTCTTAGTTGGATAGAAAACTGAAGTTGTCCTACACTGAAAAATCTGAGTTGTCCTCTCTTTATTTGTCCATATCAACGTCAAGTGTGGTCGAATGGTTGGTCAAACATGTTTAATGTTTCATCTCTAACTCGCAGATAAATTTCATGTTTAACAATTTAAGTGGCGAGTTAGCGAGTGTTGGTTTGGGTTTAAATCATGAGGTCTCTAGTTTTTTGAGTGTTAGCATTTTATGTTAGTGAGCTGGAGATTGTTAATGAAATTGCTTTGGTCACGAGGTCTCAAATTGGTTTGATGTCATGCATTATAGCCATGAGAGTTAGCGAGTAAGTACTAAGTCATTAATGGTTTGTGTGCCACTACTCGCACCTGTTTATGATGGTAAATTAACATAAAACATCAATTTTTGTTGGTACTCGCTGGGTCGCTGCGGTCAAGAGATAAAAAAAATTTAGATTTTATGGTTATCGCTAGCTCGCAGGTCCTTTATCATCATGTTAGTTTAAGTCGCGAGCTTGCGAGTACTGGGAGATTTTAGTTGTCACTACCTCGCAAGATGTTTTGCACTTGACCATTTTATGTTGTGAGGTTGTGACTGGGTGTGATATTATGTTATCACAAGGTCGCGAGGTTTTTGTGGTAAAGTCATTTTAATTTGCAATCATGTGATTTGGTTGGTATCGCGGCTTAGTTGGTTTCATTGCTTGCTCACAGGTTTTGAAGTTGTTTAGCATTTTAAGTTGCGATCTGGCGACAGGTAAGTTTTGGTCTGATTTTGTGGTCATCACATGCTCGCAGGTTTGTAAGTCTTAAGTCAAAAAGTGTTGCGAGCATGCCATGGCGGTTAAGTGCCTTATTGTCATGGGATCACAAGGGTTTAAGTTAAGTTAAGTTTCTAGTTGCGAGCTTGCGATGAAATAAGTTATTTTGTCACATTTGTAGTGGTCGCCAGCTCGCAGGTAAAGAAAGAATATTACAAATGTTGTTGTGAGGTTGCGACTGAAGGGCTTGATGAAGATCAATGGTTGTTGCTCACTTGTGAGCTTCTTTGAGGATTCATAAAAGGAGTTGTGAGCTTGTGATGAAGAGGATTTGGTAGCATTGTCGCTAACTCGCCAGTTCCTTTCCAAATTGTTATAACTAGTTGCGAGTGTGTGATTAAAGATGGGGATTGACACGTGGATTTGTTTATTGGGTTCTGTAAAAGTTTTGAATGGTAATCGCCAATCAAATGTCATAGTAGCTATTGCTAGTTCATGCAAGTGCATAAATTAATATTAATGAGACTTGAGAGAAGTGACGGCGCCCAAATACCATAAATTGCATGATCGAGCCGAGATTTTGACATTTGTATAATTGCATTAATGTCACCCTAGCTAGTTCATGCAAGTGTGGCAAATGGCAATTAATGAGACTTGAGAGAAGTGACAGTGCCCAAATACCATTTTATGTTGCGAGGTTGCGACTGGGTGTGATTTTTATGTTATCGCAAGGCTGCGAGGTGTTCGCGGTTAAGTCATTTTAGTTTGCGATCATGCGATGTGGTTGGTATCACAGCTTAGTTGGTTTTGTTTCTTGCTCATAGGTTTTGAAGTTGTTTAACATTTTAAGTTGTGATCTGGTGACAGGTAAGTTTTGGTCTGATTTTGTGGTCATCGCATGCTCACAGGTTTGTAAGTCTTAAGTCAAAAAGTGTTGCAAGCATGCGACGGCGGTTAAGTGTCTTGTTGTCATGGGATCGCAAGAGTTTAAGTCAAGTTAACTTTCTAGTTGTGAGCTTGCAATGAAATAAGTTGTTTAGCATTTTAAGTTGTGATCTGGCAACAGGTAAGTTTTGGTTTGATTTTGTGGTCATCGCATGCTCACGGGTTTGTAAGTCTTAAGTCAAAAAGTGTTGCGAGCATGTGACGGCAGTTAAGTGTCTTGTTATCATGGGATCGCAAGGGTTTAAGTCAAGTTAAGTTTCTAGTTGCGAGCTTGCAATGAAATAAGTTATTTTGTTAGATTTGCAATGGTCGCCAGCTTGCAGGTAAAGAGAGAATATTATAAATGTTGTTGCGAGGTTGTGACTGAAGGGCTTGATTAAGATCAACAGTTGTCACTCACTCGCGAGATTCTTTGAGGATTCATAAAAGGGGTTGTGAGCTTGCGATTAAGAGGATTTGGTAGCATTGTTGCTAACTTTCTAGCATGTGGACTTGTTTGCCGGGTTCTGTAAAATTTTTGAATGGCAATCACCAATCAAATAGAAGGGCATGAATTCAAATTTCGCTCGAGTACTTCAGCTTTGAAGTTTGAATTAATGCCACAGTAGCTAGTTCATGCAAGTGTGGCAATCAATGAGACTTGAGACTTGAGAGAAGTGATGGCACCCAAATACCATAAATTGCATGATCAAGCCAAGATTTTGTATAATTGCATTAATTCATTCTATCTTCGAGGTAATCTAGTGAATTGCGCTCTGCAACAACATTGGAGAATTCAGAGTGTTGGGTGTCGGAAAATTTCAGAAAATTGGTTAAGAACAAGTTTTTCTCTTGCAGCTAAAATGATCCAGGTGACAAGTGGAACTATAGGTTCCAAGCCCAAGCCCAAGGCCACGACAAGTGGAGCAGGAGGACCTGGAGGTTCCAAGGCCAGTGCCACTAAGGAAAAGATGGTTAAGAAATACAAAGAAGAATTTGTAGATTTGATGCCAGGGACTTCCATTGCTTTGAATACAAATGATTTGGCATGGAGAGATTTACGGAGCCAATGCAGAAACCCTACCACACTTAATATGACTGGTTCTACTCTATTTCATTATTTCTAGAATAATCGGGTTAAGGGTGTCCCGATGTCAAAGCCTTGGGATTTAAATATGGCAAAGTTAATTGTGTCAGATGTGTATGTTGATGTGGATTTGATCAAAGAGTTGGTCAAATGCTATTGCCCAGTATCTAGGGTAATCAGAAGAAAGAACCAGTCTGCCCTAGTTTCAATTAACAGAGCTATCTTTGTTGAAGCTTTCCAGATTACTGGTGCTACATGTACAGATATAGATTTGGAGGGGATTGCAGAGGATTATGACAAATACAAAGGTGTTATCAAGAAGCATGCAATGCCTAGATACATGCCTAGGGTGAATAGGAAGTCAGTTGTAATTCCAGAGAGTATCGAACCACCATTTGACATCACACCTTTCCACCATTATATGCATTGTACAATCTATGGATTATGCAGATTGTTGGGTTTTGATGGAGATTCAATAGTGTCAGTTGAATTACTGATTGTGGCCATGGACATTCAACACCCAAATGTTAACAAAGATTACGATTATGTGGGCTATGTGGTTGAACACATTCATAATGCTCTAGTTGAAATTCAAAGTGGTGCACCCAGCCCTACATTCAAGCATTACTCATTGTTGATGCATTTAATCTTGTTCTATAATGTTGAGTTCATGGATAAATAATTGGAGCTTTTCAAAGAAGAATTGGGTGTCTTAATGCCAAGACAAAGATGGACCCAGGTTTGGGACAGTACTTCTCCCCATTCTTCTTTCCTTTTCTTTGAAAATTGGATTGTTTCACCAATTATGGAAATGCTAGGAATAAATAGGGAATGATTGTCAATTAATGTTAGGAGAGTTTTGAGACGTTACCAGTATGTTCCAAACTGGTCTATATCACATAACTGGGGGGACTTATTTTTTTGATAACTTTACTATGATCAGAGTTTATGGGTGTCCTCAGCCTCCCCATATTTTACCAAAATTTGTTCCAATTAGGATTGCTTTTATGGAGTTTATCTGGAAATTGACCCTAGTTGAAAAAGAATACCTTGACAAACACGAGAAGGGTTCTCTTCTTCCTAGGCTTTGGGTTGTATCTTATTTTACCATTGGTAGGAGTTCCTTTGATGAAGTAAACAATTTCCTTAAATAGTATAGATTGGTTAATGTTGTGTCTAGATTCTGTGATCTTGAACAATTTATTAAACGTGCATTGCCAAAAATGACACCTTGGGCCACAATAAAGGACCATGAACCATTGGATTATGAAGACGTGGTTAGAAATTTGCTGAGAAAAGATGAAGTATAAGAAAGGAGAAGAAAATGGAAAAAATTGATGAGAGTTGAAGCAGAATTGAAGGTTGTTGGCCCTAGTTTCTCAAGTTTTTGCCTTGATAGCTCGTACCTGGAGAGGATTAACAAAATGTTGAGTTTATATGAAACTCTAATGGAACAAATGCCTCAAATTCCAGAAGTGGTTGCTCAGCAGCAAGACCCCCAAGATGGGAATTCTTCACATGGCAAGAGGCCACTTAGTGTGTCGGCTGATGATGTAGAGAGTGGGGATGAAGTTCACTCTACCCGAGTGCCAGCTGCAAAGAAACAAAAAACCAGTGAGGTTGGTACAATTATGAGGAGAGACCCTGCTAGAGCAATCATTACAGAACAAGGATAATACTTTCATCAAATAAGGACACATCTCAAAGAAGCAGGGTAGAATGAAGAACAGGGAGAAACAAATGAAGCCCTTGCTCAAGGCTTTAATGACTGTGTGATGTTGTCAGATGAGTTCATGAAAGATGATGACTTTATTAAGTCAGATGAATTTAAAATTTTTTTGACAAGGTTGAAACAAAAACAATTAAGACAAAATCTTATCATAGAGGAAGCAAATGAAGAAAAGAAATAGGAGATCATCAACGCACTGTAGGAATATGATCCTGACAGGGAGCAAATATCTGTGGAATGGGAAAGACAATTGATTAAGAGTACTAGTATGATTATGATGTCTAACTGGGATATCCAGTCTATTTTTATTATTGATCAAATTAGGAAGCAAGAGGACCCAATGTTTTAAACTGAATTTGAAATTGGAGATGTAATAAGAGGATCGGGATTTAATCCTAAGTCAAAGACACTTGTTGCTTGGTCTTTGGCCCCTTCCACTCAAAAGCCCCACCTTCTAAATATCCAAGTAGAAAAGAAAGCTAACAGAATGATCTGGAACTTGAAGAACACAACTGACACGGAGATTGCCTCATTTTTTACTCAAGTTTCTTTCATGAATTTATCAAAAATAGAGGATTTGTCAAGAAGATACACAGAAACATATACCCAATTGATTGCATTGTCTAAAAAATATGAAGAGATGTTGATGAAGAAGGGTGATTTGGAGGAAGAGTTAGTGGAGTTGAAAGAAAAAATTGCAAATGAGCCCCCTCCAATACAGATTACAAAACAAGTACAAGAAATACCAGCTGATGTGACAGCAAAAATGGAGGAATACACAGGGAAAATTGAAAAGCTTGAAAAGGAACAAAATGTCAAGGCTATCTCTATTGTGTCCGGAATTCTACAACACAAGATTAATGTATTGAAAGGAAAATTGATGGTAGTGCGTGATTTGCACATTTCTTTGAAAGAGGCAAGTAAAACATCCTCTGAGGCTGTCGCTTTTCTTGGACCTTTGTTTAATGTTTGGTCAGGAAGAAGCATATTAATGGATAAGCTAGATACTGCAATGATGTATAGTGATGAGTTCCCTCCCAAGATCAGTGACACTAAAGACATGGTGGAGGTAATGAATGCAGGTTATGCATTTTTCACAGGGAAGGATGTGCTTATAAATGAAAAAATTGCAGACATTTGGGGAAGGTTATAGTAAATTGGTGCCTTCAATTTATGGTAGTAATGGAGATTTGAAATTAGTTTCTGATTGGACCAGTGAATTTGATTTGATTATGGAGCAAGAAGAAATAATCAAGCATGTAAATGAACAGATTGATGTTGATTTCCTTAACGGTATGCTTGATTCACTGTTCAAGGTTGAGGTTGACCATGCAAAGTTTATTATTGAGTCTAGGGTAGTTATAGATGCCAAATGGACAGATTCCGTTGCAAAGTTGGAAGAGATAAAGGCATTCAGTTGGCCAACAGACAAAGAGGTGGATAGGTGGCAAGCCATGTTAAAGCTAAAGAAGAAATCTCAAGTTGAGGTTGCTACCCAAGATTCCTTACAGTAATCCTAAGCTTGATGAATCCTCATCTTATAAAAGGATTCCAAAATTAATTTGAGAGGGATGGCCACTTTTTCTTTTTGATCGGTAGAGAGGGATGGCCAGTTGGCCACTTTTATTGATGTTGAACTTGAAAACTCTTATATAGTTATAATAGCTCAATTGTTCAAGAATTTGATAAGTGCATAGTTGAATCACATTGTGAATTTAATTTTTGTTATCATTATGAATATAATATCAATATCATTTGTAGTTTGAGATCTTCACATAATTGTCTTTGTGTTGAATTTATGTTTTCACTATGAATTGAATGGTCAAAGGTTTTTCAGTTTACATATGAATCTGGGTTATGTATGGGCATTATTCATAATTTCATTCCTATTTATCTGCAAATTAATCTTATTGAAGTTTATTATTAGGTTGTCTTTTAATTGTAAGTGACTCTATGCCCTAGGATAAGGCACTAGTCTGCTGTCTTGATGTTGACTTGGTGAAGTGACCTTCCAATTATAATAGTTGATTCATTGTGGGTGAATATGTTTTCTTGTTTGCCTTTGATTATAAAATTGTGATTTTTCTATAACATCTATCATGAAATTGGATCCTCAAAAGATATTTCCTTTAATTGAGTTGCATGCATGTTTTACTAATTATGTTGTATTCCTATCTATTATGGTGTTTGATACTTTCATTCTTAATACTCTTATGGTTTTATATGCTATGGATGTTTATGTAATATATATGGTGTTCTATGACTATAATCCGCCCACCAATTACAATGAGGTGAATCCTTAATATGATTCTAGACTAACAGTAACAAAAATTTTGCATTCCTGGGCATAATAATTAATAGGAAGCATTAAATGAAAAATTACACACACCATAACAATGCAACAAATGAAAAAAGTTAAAACTCATGATTCTGATCATTTGAAAGAGATAGAATTATACACAAAATAAATTTATATATAACTCCTTCAAGAACCTGCATAAAGCTTGGCACTAAATTCTTTTCATTTCCTCTGTAAATGATTATACAGTATACAACTTGCTCCCTTCACCTACAGTCTAGAATCACTACTGGAACTAGAAAAGGAACCCCAATGACTATACAACTTGCAAAACTGCTTGAGCCATGCCACTATCACCCTGATGCCTTTAGATGGAAAGTGAGATGTTACGTTCTGTCCAATAGATCATTTCCAAATGGAGGAGGAAGCCTTCATGCCTAGGAACAAAGAAAATGGTTTAATGGAAAGAGGAGCTCGAGCCTTCATGCCCACGATCAGGGAAAGTGGAAACATGAGCTTTTGGGTAAATGTAATATGTTGGGGAGGGGTCACAGCTTCCATGTCATCACAAAGATGACTAGGTGTCATTTCCCACCCAAAAAAATCCTTCTTTCATTCCTCTGCGGGCTCCTTCTTCAAACCCCTTGCCATCCTATAGCAGAGTAGAAGTAGACAATGTGTCATGTTTGGCGTTTCTTGACAAGAAAAGGCTTTCACACCCCCTCTGGAAATCCTTCTCACTTTCACAACCCCTCTGACAATAAACAAACTCGCATAGAAGAAAACAAAAAAACACCCATCTGGTATCATAGAGCACACAACAACTCCATGCACAATCCTACTCAAACATCATCTTCCTTTCTACGGAAAAACACTCTCAGAAAATGAAAAAGGTTTCTTTTCTCTTCTACCAATTAAGTCACCACTCCATTGTATTTATAACATTTTTAATTTTTCACACTTTATTTGGTGATGCTCATTCACGTGAAAAAACATCATTTGGGTGTTTTTCAGTATGATTGTAGACTCTAGAAGTCATGTCATGCCTATCAAATCCACTGCATCATACTAAGGCTCATTTATTGTGAACGATTTTGTTCTGATTTTATTCCTCCTTTATTGGACAAATTATGCTTCAGAAATTAGAATCCCTAACAACAAGCAACCTGAGCTCTTATTTCTCAGAGAAATCTGTGATCTCCCATCACTAACTCAGAAGCTATCCAATCCTTTTATGCCTCTGAAACTATCATCCTCGCCTGTCTAATCAACCTCGACTCGGGAGAAACCTTCAAACTAGTCCCTCAAAAATGAGTCAGCATCCAAGCCTTAAAAAATTTAGGTTGCAAGCTAGCGACCAGATAGTTTATGATTAAGTTTTATGGTTATCGCCAGCTCGTGAGGTAAAATGTGTGAAGACGTGATCAAGTCGCGATCTGGCGACAAGTTGGTTTTGGTTTACATTGTGGGGTCTCTAGCTTTTTGGGTGTTAGCATTTTATGTTACCAAGCTGGAGATTGTTAGTGAAATTGCTTTGGTCGCGAGGTCTCGAGTTGGTCTGATGTCATACATTATAGCCGTGAGAGTTAGCGAGTAACTCATTTCATACAGTTGTTGTTGGCTCTTATGTTTGTTTAATGTTAGCATTTTTGATCATGAGCTAGTGACTAGACAGTTTGTGGTTAGGTTTAATGGTTATTGCCAGCTCGCAAAGTTAAATGTCTAAAGACCTGATCAAGTCGCGAGTTTGCGAGTGAAGTGCTAGCGGTTAAGAGATAAACAGTTTTATGTTGGCGAGTATGCAACAAGGGTTAAAGTTACCACTATCTCCAATTCGTTGCGGTGACAAGGACTTAACATTTTGTGGTCGAGAATTGGTGACTGGCAGTTTAGTTTCCCTCAGTTGCTAGATGTCGAGGTTACAAAGGCTTAGCATTTTCAGCTTGCGAGTTGGAGATAGAGAGAGTCATAAGGGCTTGTCACTAAGTCGCGAGATGCCCTAATGGGCAGTCTTCCAGGCAGAGAGTTGACGATTGTGTGCCATGTGTTTTAATGACTTAAAGTTAATATCTTGAAATCGCCAATTTTTTTTTTTATGGTTTGAAAATAGCTTGAAATCACCAATATTTTTTTTTAATGGTTTGAAAGTAGGTTGAAATCACCAATATTTTTTTTTTATGGTTTGAAAATAGGTTGAAATCGCCAATGCAAATATTTTTTTGGTTTTAAAAACATTACAATTCGCCCATGCAAATATTTTTTGGGTTTTAAAAACATTACAATTCGCCAGGATTTTTCACAAACTTTGAGCGATCACGGCTAATTCGCCAATGGAGATTATTATTTTTCTCCGTAAACCGCAAAAATTTGCCAGTAAAATTAAAATTTTCCTCGGGAATTATACAACTTTCACCAGGTTTTTACACCTTGTCCAAGGGGGGGGTTTCTTAAAGTTTTCCCTGGTCTGTGGGCAACATGCCAGCCTCTTTTTCTACTTCATGTGTTTATGTCATCAATGTTTTTGCAGCCCTACAATCCTTTGTATCATGCCGAGAGCTCTTGTGGATATTATACCACATCCCTGTATCTTTAGGTGTCTTTTTCATTCCTATGCTCCATACTAATGATTGAGAAATAGACTTACTAGTGGTAGCTTATTTTCCTGTGAACTTGTTACTATTCTCCCCCTTGAATTTATTGTTTGTAAATAAGTCTTTCTTCCCCTTTTGCTTGAACTTCTCCTTAATTTTTGTATCATACTTATAAGCAATCCCCAGTGTTTCAATATTCAAGATAGACATCTTTGTTTGAATGTATCTATGCAGTCCACTACGATATTTCAAAACTTGGTGCTTCTTTGAATTCTGGATACCAATCTTCGTCGATAAAGCATGAAACTTATTGGTATAATCCTGCATGATTTGGTCGTTCTTTTTCCGTAGTAATTGCCACTCCATATATTTTTCTTCATGCGTATCTTCGAGAAAATACTCCTCTTTGATGAATTCAACAAATTCATTCCATGTAGGATCATTATATATTATTCCATCAATCCATTCTCCAAATTCTTTGTGGTGATTTTTTTTTCCCATGATTGCTTCACATGTGCCTCATATTTTAGGAGAGTAAAGGTTATCTTTTCAGCATTCGAAAAGGTTGTTGGCAACAACAATAAGAGAAAAATGAGGGAGGGTGAATCAGTTTTCTACTGGATCTTCAAATAACACAACACGCAACACCAATATTTTGACATAGAAAACCCGGTTAAGGGAAAAACCATGGTGGGAACCTACCCACAATAAGATGAAACTCTGTAGTAGTATGTGAAAATTGTTACAATGGGGAATGCACTAGTATTCATGCACACTACCTAGAGCTTACAGCTCAAGATACAATAACCCAAAAGGATACAACCCTCAGGGAAGTCTCACTGACTTACAACAAGATTCAAACTACAATCTAGAAGGAATGAACTACAATAATAGCATCTGCTAATGCCTGATGACAGTTTCAATTAAGCACAATTGTCTACCCTGCAACACTGATATCTACTCAATATACCACACCGAAAGATAAATATTTTTTATTGCACATACACCACTCTCTGATAATGCAAACACAACCTTGATACCAAAATTACATGACTATATCACCTATTTATACAATTCATCAACCTTGGCAACAAGGTCGGCTAAATCCTCAACTCACAATTACAAAATTACATCACACGATACAAAGATCCACCACAGGACCAATATAATAATATACATGACATAGCATGGACCTAAATCAAATCTCCAAATACGCAACACCACCAGAAATCACATCAAGATCAACCGCAACACGCTACACCACCAAGAATACCACATAACACGAAGAGCATCACCAATTCAGCAAAATCACCAAGAACTCACACAACAATCAATATGAATCATCAAAACAAATAGGACACAGTTAGGAAACACTAGCAAGCACTTTAGATTCATCAGTAATAGTTGTACCAACACCACTTATCAAATCTTCATCGATCAACATCTGAAACTCAAGAACACTCAAACAACTGCAAGTGTCACAAAGAAAGATAACTTGTGGAGCACCAAATCATGAACCATCTGAAATAAAGATACAAAATACCATCCCAAAGAATCTCCCAAAATCTCAGCTCAAGATCTTATCACACCAGAATATACCAGAAGAAATACTGAACTCTGCAAAGCATTGATCAAAAAAATAAACTACAAACCAAATCATATGATATGATCAATTAAGCTTTCTGGATCACCAAAACCAATACAAAAAGATATAATGATACTAGAAATATTCCATACACTGAACCATGATCAATTTTCAATCACCAGAGTAATAAATCACAGGAATGTGTTGACATCGGTGACAACAACATATCCTAGCAGTAGCAATGTCCAACAATCTCCCCCTTTGGCATGGATGGCAACATATGAATGTGAAAAACAATCAATGCAAAGAAAGAAAACATCTCCAACAAACTCCCCCTAAGATCAAGTAGATAAAATAGTTTTTCACATGCTTCTCTCCCCCTTTGACAGCAATGTCAAAGATGCTCAAAATAGAAAACCAAACTTACTCTCCCCCTAAAACGGATAACCAATCCAACAGACTACTCCGCCAGAGGAGCAGCACCAACTCATCAATCCAGACAAAAGATAAGATTGTGAAGTCCATTGGATTGATGCAACTCGATGAATCTAGTTCTCATCATGAGGGGTAGATACCCCTAACTTGTATTTCAAATAGACAAATGTATCTATAGGCAAAGGCTTAGTGAAAATATCAGCAGTCTATTCCTTTGTAGATACATACTCTGACTTCACTTCCTCTTCACTAACTTTTTCTCTCAAGAAATGATATTTGATTGATACATGTTTAGTCTTTTAATGTTGCACCGGATTCTTTGACATGTTAATAGCACTGGAATTATCACAATATATGATAGTAGGCTCATCATAGATAACTCTAATATCCTTCAACATTTGCTTCATCCAGACTACTTGAGTGCAGTTAATACCAGCAGCAATGTACTTATCTTCAGAAGTAGATGAGGACATTGAATCATGTTTCTTACTTGCCCATGAAACCAATTTCTTACCTAAAAAGAATGCACCACCGGAGGTACTCTTCTGGTCATCAACATCACCAACCCAATCAGCATCAATGTAAGCACATAACAAGAAATCATCATTCCTCGGATACCACAAACCATAATCCACAGTCCCTTTCAGGTTTCTGAATATCCTCTTTACAGTAGTGACATGACTCTCTTTTGGATCAGCTTCACATCTAGTAGCCATGCACATATCATGCATAATGTTCAGTCTAGTCTGAGTAAGATATATCAGTCCACCAATCATAGATTTTTATAAAGACCAATTAGCTTTCGAAGATTCATCATTTTTAGACAATTTGTAGCCAATCACCATAAGAGTTCCAATCGGTTTGGATTCATCTAATCCAAACTTCTCCAATAATTCCTTCACACATTTAGTTTGAGATATAAAAATTCCTTTTTCAGTCTGTGAAATCTGCAAACCTAAGAAAAATTTCATCTCTCCTATCATAGACATCTCAAATTCTTTCTACATATCACTGGCAAACTTCATACTCAAGTTATCATCTCCTCCAAAGATAATATCATCAACAAAGACTTCAACAATCAAGATGTTATCATTCTCAATCTTAAAATACAGATTACTATCAGCAATACCTTTATTAAATCCCAATTTCAGCAGATACTTATCCAATCTAGCATACTAGGCTCTAGGGGCTTGTTTCAATCCATAAAGAGTTTTCTTTAGTTTGCATACCATGTCTCCATCATCTGATAGTGAAAATCCATCAGGTATATACTACTTACTCTTGAAAGAAATTATTATTTTCTTACCCATTTGACATTCCTTACATACCGGATTAGCAAACTTAACAATTTTAGGCAAATCTCTAACAGCTTGTATAGAACTGATCTTAATCATTGAATAAAAATCAACATGACACATTCTCCTATGTCACAACCAACTTTCATCAATTTGAGCAATCAAGCAACTTTTCTCACCAACATTCAAATGAAATATATTACCTTCAGTCTTAGTTCCTGATGCAATCTCTATACCAAAGGCATTTAGGATCTTGCATTTTCCATTCTTGAATTGTAAAGCATAACCTTTGTCAACCATTTGTCCAACACTTAAAATATTATGCTTCAAACCTTCAATATACAAAACATCATCAATGTTATGCTTACCATCAAAGGAAATAGAACCTCTACCACGGATCACACAGGCTTTGTCATCTCCAAATCTTACTATTCCACCATCATACCTTTCCATATTCACAAATTTTCTTTTATCACCCGTCATATGATGTGAACAACTATTGTCAATCACCCATTCATCTTTCTCTTCAAATTTAGCAGTTAAAGCTTTCTCCTCAAAAGTGCAGCTTGTGGAATCAACAAGTACCAATACATCTTCTTTGATAGCAATAAACACCACTTCATCTCCTTTTGATTCTTCATCTGTAACACCTTCATCAGTAGCATAATAACAGTTCTTTCGATGCTTATACTTCTAGTTAGGCTTGTAAGGCTTATCATACTTCTCTTGCTTCTCATATCTATCATTCCTATCATGCTTATCAAATTTGTCATGCCTATCATACTTAGACATTCTCTTTGGGCATCTAGAAGCAAAATGTCCTATCTTATTGCAAGAGAAAAATTTCAAAGGCAATCTTCGGGCAATCAATGCTTCAAGCTCCTCCAATTCTCTTTCTTTCTCTTCCATCTCTCTTCTCTCTCTTTCATATCTAGATATTATGCATTTTTCAAGATCATACTTCTGCTTTTCGGATACAGATGCTCTAAATATTGTCTTAGACTTTCCATGTGATTCACCAAATTCACTCAATTCAAATGCAACAATATTTCCAACCAACTTGTCTCTTGTTACAGTAGTCACACTTTGGATCTCATCGATAGCATCTAGCTTATGTTTGTAAGCAGGAGGCAATGATCTCAACACCTTAGCAACAATTTCATCTTCTTCAAGGGTTCCACCGACACATCCGATACCTAGGACAAGGTCATTCACTTTAGCCATAAATGAATTTATGTTCTCATCATCTCTCATCTTCAGCATCTCATACTTCCCTTTCAAACTCTGCAACTTAGCAAGTTTTACTTGTTTATCTCCTTCATATAAGGTTTCAAGCTTCTCCCAGATCTCATCTGCAGTATGAAGTCCCATTACATTAGTCATCTTTGAATCGGTCAGGGTGCTCGGCAATGCTTCCTTAGCTCTAATTTTATTTTCAACTTCCTTAATCTCATCTGCAGTAACTGGTCCATTCTGAGGAACAGAATAGGCATTCTTTGTAATCTTCCAATAATCTTCTCCAAGACATCTCAAGTGCACCTCCATTTGGTTCTTCCATATAGAATAGTTACTTCCATTAAATCTTGAACTCTCCTTCTTAAATATAACACCTCTAGTTACTATCCTAGATCTCCTCAAGTGGTTAAGCTTCTTTCGAAGGATGTAGCTATGATACCCATTGTTGGCAACAACGATGAGAGAAAACTGAGAGGGGGGGCTGAATCGATTTTCTACCAGATCTTCAAACTCAACCACAAATACAAATCTGATAAACTGCAGCAACAACAAAGATAAGCAAATTAATAGCACAACACCAATATTTTGACGTGGAAAACTCGGTTAAGGAAAAAACCACAGTGGGAACCTACCCACAATAAGATGATACTCTGCAGTAGTATGTGAAAATAGTTACAATGGGGAATGCATTGGCATTCAGGCACACTGCCTAGAGATTACAACTCAAGATACAATAACCCAGAAGGCTACAACCCTCGAGAAGTCTCACTGACTTACGATAAGATTCAGACTATAATCCAGAAGGAATGAACTTGAATAATAGCATCTGCTAATGCCAGATGAAAGTTTCGGTTAAGCACAATTGTTTTCTCTATCAGCACCAATCTCTACTCAATATACCACATCGAAATATGAATCTTTTTATCACACATACACCACTCTCTGATAATGCAGACACAACCTTGATACCAAAATTACATGACTATATCACCTATTTATACAATTCATCAACCTTGGCAACAAGGTCAGCTAAACCCTCAACTCACAATTACAAATTTACATCACACGATACAAAGATCCACCACCGGACCAATATAATGATATACATAACATAGAATGGATCTAAATCAAATCTCCAAATATGCAACATCATCGAAAATCATGCCAAGATCAACCGCAACATGCTACACCACCAAGAATACCGCATAACACAAAGAGCATCACCGTCTTAGCAAAATCACCAAGAACTCACACAATAATCAATGCAGATCATAAAAACAAATAGGACACAATTAGGAAACACCAGCAAGCATGTTAGAGTCATCAGTAACAATTTTACCAACATCACTTATCAAATCTTCATCGATCAACATCTAAAACTCAAGAACACTCAAACAACAACAATTGTCACGAAGAAAGATAACTTGCAAAGCACCAAATCAAGAACCATTTAAAATGAAGATACACAAGACCATTCCAAACAATCTCCCAAAATCTTAGCTCAAGATCCGATCACACTAAAATATACCAAAGGAAATATTGAACTCAGTAAGGCACTGATTAGAAAAACAAACTGCAAATCGGATCATATGATATGATCAATTAAGCTTTCTGGATCACCAAAACCAATACAGAAAGATATAATGATACTAGAAATATTTCATACACCGAACCATGATCAATCTGCAATCACCGGAACAATAAATCATAGAAATATGTTGACATCAATGACAACATCATATCCTAGCAGTAGCAATGTCCAACAAAGGTATTCACAGAAAAATACCTATCTAGTTTTGTTATTCAATCCTCCGTAGTGTTTGCATCAATTTTACCTCCAAAATTTGGAATATCAAAATTTACTTGCACCTTGAAAGGGGTATGGGCACTCAATGGTTTTCCTCCTTCACTTGATTGTTGGGGATTTTATAAAATCTGTGAGAATTGCCTCATCATTCTTCTCTCTTCTTATTTAGGGATTCTTCCACCATGTTCTTAATAGAGTTTGCTGTTGGGTCTGCCACTTTTGGATGGTTGAGCCTCAAAGGAAGATAAATTGATGGATTATATGTTTCTAATCCCAACCTTTGATAACCAGACCATGTATGATGTGACATATAGGAGCGTACCATCTCTGATACCAATGATCTGAATTCAATGGTGAATGTGTAACAATACAAGGTAAGTAGAAAGTTGTAAGTACTATTCAATCAAATGGACAATAGCAAGAACTCGAAAATCTAGAGTTGTATGCATCAGAAGTCACATCATATTATTATCCAAAATTGATTTTTAAACAACACAAGGAATTCCAATAGTCTCTGGAATCCAACAGATTTGAAAATGAAGAGTCTAAGAAAAATAAAATAACAAACAAATTACAAATTTTCAAAAAAACAAGGAATTTAGGTACCCCAACTTGGCGAGGCCCTAACTTTCCACTCACAACTCAAAATTCAAAATGGCTTACACCATTGGAAAGGTCTTGAATAGAACTAATTTCAGTCCCTCAATACCATGGCCTTTTGCTTATCAATTTAAGGGACTGATGACACTTTCGACCGATGATGCTTTCGACCCCAAATTCTTCTCTAAAGGCCTCCAAAAATGTGATTTACTAAAATGTACAAAATACATAAAAATTAGATTTTTGGTATTTTTAAATTTTATCACCTCCAGCTTGTTCTAGATCATTCTTAGGAGCCTCTGAATCATCCCTCACCCCTTGAAAGGTAATGGGCCCCATTGCACTAACCTTCTACAACAAATGAGCAGAGCATGTAGCAATCTATTCACCAGTAAACCACTTGTCTTGATGTGGATGCTTCTCTGCTTGGACAACATGATACAAAGGAACTTGTGTGCCACAAAGAGTCTTCTTGAGAACATCAACAATTTGATCATTGTCCAATGGAGCTATGGTGTTCAGGTTCAATTCACCAACATGAATTGTATCAGCAACATCTGAAGTGTCCAACAAAGGTGGAAAATATTGACGAAGTAATTCCATATAAAAAACAGGGTGAATGCCTAAAAATGGTGGAATATTTAATTCAAAAGCATTCTCTCCAACCTATTTCAGGATAGTGTATGGACCATATCGTAGAGGGCAGTGTTTCTTATGCAGACCTTGAAATCTTTCTTTTTGAAAATGAAGCCAAACCTTATCACCCACCTGAAAATGATGTGGTGTGCAATGCTCATTGTAGCATTGTTTGTATTTTTCATTTGCTTGTTGTACTATCTCATGGACCTATTCTTGCAAATGATGAATTTTGTCAATAAATTTGGAAGCCTTGTCTACCTCCTTCTCTGCATATGATGTTGGCTCATGTTCCATGGAAGGAAGAGATACATCTAGTGGAGCTAAAGGTTGATATCCCAAACACATCTCAAAGGGACTATGCCTGGTAGTACCATGAATGGCATGATTGTAACTATGTTGCACATATGGAAGACTCTCATCCCAAGTGCGAGAATGATGAGAGTGGTACATACGAAGGATTTGGATAATCATGTGATTGACTACTTTTGTTTTCCCATCTGTCTATGGGTGAAAGGTTGTGGACTTTGTGACTTTTCTATCAATCATTGCCCAAAGTGTTGACCAAAATTTTCCAACAATCATGCTATCTCTATTTGAGATGATGCTTTGTGGTAACCCAAAATGGACCCAAACATGGGTGAAGAATAGCTTGGTAGTGCCTTCTGTAGAAATTCCTTTCTTGCAAGCTACCATAATGGCCATCTTTCAAAACCTATCCACCACTACATACACGCAGTCATGCTCACACTTAGTAGTGGGTAAACCAGACGTGAAATTCATGGAAATAAACTGTCAGGCTCTATCAGGAGTGGGAAGGGCCATATATAATCCTTTCTTATGATTTGCAAGCTTTAAAATTGCACAGGCTACACATGACTGAATATAAGCAAAAACATTATATTGCATCTAGGCCCAAAACAAATACCTTTGAAGCACATCAAGAGTTTTGCTAATGTTGAAATTTCCTGCAGTACAAATATAATGTACCTCCCATATCATCTTCCCCCTCTCTTTTGCAGGGACGTGACCCATATAGAAAAGAATGCCATTTTATAGGTAAAATTTAGGAACATGCTTACCCTGTGTCAGATGAGTGTAGACTTCAGAAAAATCATCATCCACGACATACATACTAGGCCAAGTTATTGTCTCATGTCCACAGGAGTCCAATACTATGAGCAATGATGCAATTGGGGGTCTAATCAAGAAATCTACAACTTTGTTGTTGCTACCCTTTTCATGATGAATATTAAGGTGGAATTTTTGGAAGTATGTTGACCAACTCTGATGTCTATCATTTTGTAACTTCCCTTGTGTCTGCAAGAATTGTAAGGGTTTATAGCCTGTGTGAATGACAGTCTCTTTCCCTAGAATGTAGTCCTAACACTATTTACAGGCCTGCACAATCACATACATCTCCTTGTCACATGTGGAATAATGACGAACTGTATCAAAAAATGTCTCACTATGATAGGCCACTAGATGACCATGTTGCATGAGAATTGCCCCTAGAGCATAATCAAATGCATATGTCTCAATTTCAAAGGGTTGTTGCAGATCTAGAAGTGCCAAAATTGGTGTCGAACATAACCTACTCTTCAACCCCTCAAAATATTGCTCTTGTGCCTCTATCCAAAAAAAAATTGTTTTAGACCCACCTAAAAGTACTTGATTCATAGGCCATGACAAATGAGAGAACCCAAGCACAAATCTGTGATAGAAATTTGTCAATCCCAAGAAGCTACATAGCTCTATGATATTTGTATGAGAAGGCCAATCCTTGATAACTTGAATTTTTATAGGATCTACATGAACACCCCTGTTGTCCACAACATAACCCAAATATTCAATGCTCTCCGATCTAAAATAACACTTTTCTCTCTTGGCATAGAGTTTGTGTTGCTACAACATTAACAGTAGCTACTCAACATGTTTTAAATGCTCATCCCATGTTTTACTAAAGATTATTATACATCATCTAGGTAGACCACCACAAAAGAATCAATAAAGGGTCTAAGAACATCATTCATCATCCTCATGAAAGTGGCAGGGGAATTAGTTAGCCCAAAAGGCATCACCAAGCATTAAAACAAACCTTCTCTAGACTTGAAAGCAGTCTTCCAAACATTTGCAAGATCAATTGGTACTCGGTGGTATCTAGACTTCAAATCAGTTTTGGTGAAGAACTTAGCCCCACAAAGCTAGTCTAAGAGATCATCAATTTAAGGGATTGGATATCTGTTCTTCATGGTAATCTTGTTTAAAGAATGATAGGAAATGCATAGTCTCCATGAGACATCTTTATTCTTAAGCAAAATGATTGGGCTACCACAAGGAGATGCACTTGACTCGATATGGCCCTTTTGAATCAGCTCCTTAATTTGGCATTTGATCTCATCATTTTCTAAAACTGACCTCCTATATATTGGCCTATTTAGCAAGGGTGTTCCTGGAATAATGTCAATTGAATGCTTTACCTGGCAATTCTCATGAACCCCTGCTAGTCAATTAAAAATATTATGATATTTTGTCAATATTGAGTCCATTTGTTTCTGTTTAGTAGAGGTGGTTGTAGTTCTAGTGTTATTGTTTCCTATGATTTTCTTATCCCCTTCTGCCCGTATCATTAGCAATAGAAAAGCACCAGTGTGAGCAATCAAACATCTGCATTGTTTTTCACTAATTAAAGAAGCAGATTTTGCAGGGCTTACCTTAGGAATATGATACTTTTATTCATTCATCCTGACAATGACATTGTGTGGCCTTGACTCATATAAAACATGGCGTTG
>NC_081412.1:503571242-503583742 GCF_030272615.1 Cryptomeria japonica
AAAGTTCCCAAGTGTCAAGCAAGTCTCTGGTCTCCGATCAGGCTTAGGGATTTGAATCACATGCGTGAGGACCCTAATGTGGTCGACAATTGCAAGGGTCACAATTTCATGACACTACATTTATCCCCCACTTTAGCGAGAGTATAAGCGTACGCCAATACTGTTGGTAAAGTACAAGGAAACAAGATTGAAAGACTTCTACCAGGTCAAGGAGGCAAGATTCACCAAGCCCCCAGTGGACTTAGAATATTATGACTTCGATTGACAAAGTAAAAGGGAAGATCGAGAAGGGAAAAACCATGACTGCAAGTAGCAAGGTTCCCCTCACTATGAGTCACGAAAAAGATACCAAAATTATAAAGCAAAGCTGAGTTCACTGAATAATTCTATATCAAAAAGGAAAATATGATCAGAGTGTATGCCCTCACGTTAAAGCAATCGTGCATGCCTTATCGTGAGCGATTACTTTAAGGTAGGATACACCCAAGAGAGAGAAAAGAGAGGGAGCACATTATCACAAGGATTTAGCCCCCAATCGAGGAATAAAACCAAGGATAGTGAAAACAAAACATAAAGAACGATGTAGTTTCACTTTCCTCGGAGTCAATATATTGTATGATAACTCATGTATATCATATATGTATATGTGCATATAATAATCATCATTCCCCAAAGAAAGGACACTACCTTAGAAGAAAGGGAAGAAAGGATGTCTTTCGAGTCAACATGAAAGAGACCAAAAGAGATCTCAATGCTTTGAATTTTTCTCAAGTAGACATTAAGGGAAAAATAGAAGAACAGGGATACACATAGAAGAATGGTCACAAAAGAGCAAGAAAGGAGAGAGAGAGAGAGAGAGAGAGAGAGAGAGAAGATCTATAGTGCGAATATTGCTAATCTAGCACGACATCCACCTCCCAATCTTGTTGATCACTATTTTGGGAAGGCGAGCAACATGCCAGAGGAGCGACATTGAGCACAGCAGATGGAGCTATCAAAAGATCCAAACAAGGACTATTCTCATGTGGTAAGTCACTTTGTTTGATTCTAGGAGATTGGATTAGGGTTTTTGAAAATTCAGTTGATAAATGCTTGTCCACATCAACATATTCATAATCACTATCACAAGCATTAGGAGTTGTATTGCCATCATGAATAACATTTGCACTCATTTCTTCATCAAAATTTACAGAAAGAGGAGCACGAACATGAATAGGTGTAAAACCATCAACATGTTTTATGAAACTTATGATTTGGAGATGTAGGTTGAACATCTTGCTTAGGAGAAAACGGAATCATGTCAATTGTTGGAGTTTTAGGAGATGGAATACTTTGAGGGAAAACTTCACGAGATCGAACACAGCATCTTTGTCGACATTCTCTCACACAACGATTTCATCTAGTCTTAGTGGAAGGCTGAGAAGGAGGAGGAACATTTGAAAAAGTAGGAATATTTTTATCTTTGATAGTTGAAGGTTTAGTTTGAGGTCTTTTAGGTTGGACAAGAGGAGAAGCAGACCTCTTCTCTTTATAAGAGGAAGGAGGTGGAACTGCACCATATAAAGGAGGAATGTTAGGTGTAGGAAGAAGACCACGTCCATCATGAGGAGGAGGTACAGGTCTAACCTTAGGAGGAATAGTGTTGTTCTTCTTAGGAGAAGGCATAGTCACATCCATAGGAATAGGTTGAAGATCTTCCTTAGGAGGGAGATTAGTTCTATCCATGAGGGGAAGAAATTCATCTTCAAGTATGATAGGAATGTCAATTGTTGGGGATCTAGGTTGACTTAAGGATAGGATCATATCTTTCTTCCATTTTTGATAAGATTTAAACAAAGCATCGCTCCTTGATGGAAGAGATTGAAATTGTTTAGGCCAAAAGAAATCAATAGGAATGTCAGGGATTCTTTCAAAAGGTCTAAATAAGCTATGGTTCACAGTTATGATTTCGCCATTGTGAGGAAATTTCAAACACTTATGGATTGGAGAAGCAATAGCCTTCATGGAAGATAGCCAAGGATAGCCCAACTTCACACGGAATTGCTCAAAAGAGGGTATGATAACAAAGTCAACATCCATAGATTTAGTATGAACTTCAATAGGAAGGGTGATAGAGCCAATGGTAGGACAAGAGAAGTCATCAAATAACTTCACAAATACATTAGAGGCATCATATATTGGTTTATGCAATCATAAAGTAAAAAGATACTCCTCAGTGATGATGTTAACCACATAAGAGGGATCAACAAGAGTGCCACTGCAAGAGATATCCTTAACCTTTGCAACTATGTATAAAGGGCCATCGGGTGCTCTAATGGTCTCACTAGGGTCAAGTGTAATACAATAATCCTTAGGCGTATCTCATTTTTCTACCATATTTACCAAGTTTGGATCATAGAAGTGAATTCCTCATAGGAGAAAGAAGTATACTCAGTCTCAATTGCGTTAGAGGTATGAGAAGTCAAAGGATCAGTAAAAATTTTAAGGTTTTGATAGGAGGAGCTACTGATTTATTTCCTTTATCATTCACACCTACCACAGATATAGTATTGTTATCAATCAAATCTTGAATCTCACTTTTCAATGTGAAACATTTCTCAGTATCATGACCAGGCTGAAGATGAAATTGACAAAAGGAATTGTTATCAAAATAAGGGGATGGAATTTTAGAAGGATAAACTTGTTTTATAGGATGAAGTTTGATAACATTTCTTTGCAACAACTAAGACATAATACTATGTAAAGATTCATTCAAAGGAGTAAATTGTCTTTCTCTTTTGAAAATTTAGAGATAGAAGGCACACCTATTGTAGCATTCACATTGTTTTCATTGATTGTATCATTGAACTTGATGAAGCTTTTTGTTGGTTTTAACTTCACAAATGGTTGTTGAACACTCTCCCCCTTATCACTCAGAGCCATAGGCGTAGATTGCTCCATTTGACTCACAGCCAGTTGATAATTGTGGAGTGTTGCGCACAACTATGAAAATGAAGTAAACTCAAACAAAAGAAGCTTTTCCCTGATATCTTTTTGCAAATTAGAAATGAAAATTCATTGAATATCATTATCAGGTACATGAAAAGAAATTTGAGCACACGAATGTTTATATCTACTAATGAAATTAGTCACTTTTTATTTAACACCTTGTTTACAATGCATTAAATCAGTCAAAGTGATTTTAGGACCAATGTTAGTTTGAAATTGTTGGATGAAATCATTTGCTAGTTGTTTAAAATAAGTGATGGAATAAGAAGGCAAAGAGAAATACCATTGTAAATCCTTATCTCTTTATGTTCTTGTAAATAGTTCTGCAAGCAATCTTTGATCATAAGCAAAATTAGTACACAATGTTTGAAATGTTTTGACATGTGTGAGAGGATCACCTTTTCCATTATAGAGTTCCAATTGAGGGATCTCAACATGCTCAGGTGGCATGGCTTTAACAATATCAAGAGAAAGTGGGCTCGCAACATCAAAGGTGGGCACACTAAACTTGGATTGACTCATAGAAGCAATTTGTTGTTGTAAGGAAGACACAGTTTGAGCAAGATTGTTAATGGTTGCTTCGGTAGAAGAATTGATGTTAGACATGGTTGATTGAGAAGGTGGTGTGATGTTATTGAAGGAAGGCATGGATTGAGAATAAGGTGGTGGAACATTATGATAAGTAGGCATAGATGATGATTGTGTAGGAAACGGGACACTTAAAGGAGGAACAAAATTGTTGAATGAATTTCCCCCTTGTGTCACATTAATTGGTTGAGGGATAATAGGAATAGTTATGGAAGACATAGGTAAAGATAGAGGATTAAACGAAGAAAAGGGATTGCCCCCATGACCAATGGTTGTAGGAATGACATTTTGAGTTGATGTATCCATGATGTTTGAAGTGAAAGTAGGAATACTAGCCATTGAAGTAGTCAGAGGAATAGAAGAATTGATTTGATCTGAAGGTTGCGAACAACCTAAGTTCTCAACACAACTCATGATAGGCATGACATTAGAATCAACAATATGAGAAATTCCACACAATATATCAATCACATTCTTATCACTTTGAATCATGTGTTTAATGCCTTCAATTAATGGATGAGCTTCACTATTAGGGTACTCTTGGGACATCCATTGTTGAAAGTTATCAAACTGATTGTCCAATTTTGAAAGTTGATCTATGGAAACTCTAGTCAAATCTTCTTCTTCATCATGGGATTCATCAATGGCATAAATGGGCTCATGATTAGGATGGGAAGCATTAGCATTATTCTCATTAAAGAAGTCACCAAAATTAGGCTCCATGTCCCTGGTAATTAAACCTTGGGAGGCCGTAATTCTAATGCTTCGTCTAACGGGGATAGTGTAGGTAGGACTAATAGTGGTGCAACTCATACACTAGAGGGAAAATTGAAATTTTGAATTTTGAACAAAGCTTACAAAATTGAGTAATGCAAAATTTAAAAAAATAATGATTAAACAATTTGAACTTTGTTGGAAGAAGAAAATGACACAATTTCCAAAATAATAAATCAAAGGAAATTGGAATTTTAAAATTAGGGCCAAGGGGATACCACTTAATTTTAAAATTAACCAAACCAAAATTTATAAAATCAGGGCAGATTATAATTAACCTCTTAATTTTAAAAAAATTCTTGAAATTTAAAATGTTGAATTTTGGAGGTATTTTCGATGTTAGAGGGATCAAAAATCAACAAAATCATCCAATCTTCTGGATTTAGGTTATTAAATATAGTCATAACAGTTTCCCATAATTTCAAGAAAAAAATCGAGGAGCGTGGCGGGAATGCACATGATCCAACCAACTTTTTTTGAAATTTTTCAGGGATGAATATTACGATGATTTTAAAGCTAACCCCAAAAAATTGGCAAATTTTACGATTTCGAGATAGGCGAAATTAAGGTTCAAATGTGAGAATAGGACCCTATTAGGATTTTGAAGAAAAAGAGGAATTGAATTGTAAATTTGAAAAAGGTCAAACTTAATGGATAGGGACATCTTGGAAAATGCTTAGAAATCTGAATTTGAAAGAAATTGATTGAAATTCGCACAAAATCAAATGAAATTTAAAAATTAGGGTTTTATGGCCTAACCTCTTAATTTTTAAAATTTTGAATTTTGAAAAAGGAGCGAAATTGAAAATTTGAATTGTAGGATAGAAGATAAGTCTGAAAACAGTCACAAATCTTAAAATTAAATGGAAATTCAATTTTTGCACAATTTCAAGATGATTTTTTAAAATTAGGGTTTTGACAATTAACCTCTTAATTTTGTGAATTTGATTTGCAAATTGAACTAGGCAATGAAGAAATTGAATTTGACAAACAAAGCAATTTTTAGATCTAAGACAACAACAAGCAATTTTTACAAAACACAAGTTCAATTTCAATTTTTTAAACTAGGGTTTTGAATGAATTAACCACTAAGTTTGCATAAAAATTAAACTTGCAAAAGAAAAATATGCAATAATTTTCAGAATAAAGCATGTAAGATGTCGGGTTCACCAAAATGTAATGTTGAAAAAGGTGAATGATGGAGATCTAGAGGAAAGGTTTTCTTCCCTCTCAGGAGAGATGAAAGTTTCACTTTGGATTTCTCTTCAAACACTTTTCACCTATTAAATTAGAAGAGGGGGGGAAAATGCACTAGATTCAACCTCTAGAGAAAAACATTGAATTCTGAGTGATGGTAAGTTAATCCCCTCTTCTAGAATGAGATTTGAATTGATTGAATTGTGTACATATGACCAAGTGAAAAAGAGACAAAGATCTGATTATAACTCGAGATAGAAGCATAGGATGAAGTTGTGCACCTGGATCTGGAAATAATATGTTGAGACAAAGTCATCTTGCAAATTTGAGAAAAAGTTGCCCAGACCGTGGTGGGAGTGTACACGGTCCTCCAAAAAATCTGCGAAACAAATAGGGTTTTTCCACCTCTGCATAATGGAGTCCAAATCCAAAAGTACAGTTGCGCACCTGCAACCTACACATAGAAAAGAGAGGGAAAAGTGTTGTGATTGGGGGTTTGCCTTCAGGTCAAACCCCAGTTTTGGAATTAACCAAATGATGAAAGAAAGTACTTGCAAGTAAATGTAAATGAAATACTGAACTGTAAATCACCTCAAGGGAGGTTGTGATAGAAATGTTGATAGAATTGCTTGTATGAATTTGAATGTTGGAATTCATCTCCTCTTCAATGGTTGAATCCTTGACTTGAATGCAACACCTAGCCTTGAAGGGAGACTTGAAAATGCTCAATGCTGGAAAGGAATGCTTGAATGCAACACCTAGCCCTTAAGGGAGACTTGAGAATGCTCAATGCTAGAAAGGAATGCTTGAATGCTTGAACTTATGCCCGCCTTGTCGCTTATCTAAATTTTTTTATCATTGAACTTATGCAAATGAGAGGGAAAATGTAACTTATATACTTTTCAATTAGGGCTAATTGACTGATTTTTCGTCAAAGGCCGACACTCGGGGAGTTTTCCCGCTCAATGCACAACCACTAAAACATAATTAAAAAGGGTTCTGCCCCAAAATGAGCCTGGGACATGGGTGCCACCTCCGCACCCCTATCCTAGGGGGGGTAGGGGTGCCACGCCCCTATCCTACCCTTTTTTCCAAGACAGGATGTAGTTTAGGTAGTGCGGAGGGCAAGAAAGATGCAGTTCTCAGGTGCCAAGCAAGTCTCCGGTCCCCGATCAAGCTTAGGGATTCAAATTACGTGCGTGAAGACCCTAATGTGGTCGATAATTGCAAGGGTCACAATTTCATGACACTACAATAAATATATATAAAAAAAAAATATGATAGTGATTTATTAAAAAGCATAGTAACAGATACGATATTGGCAGACTTATTAATTTCATGTCATATTTAACAAATCATATTGCATGTTTATAGGGAGAAGTCGATATTAGTGAAGTTAACTTGGCATGGACTTAAATGCCACTAAGACTTAGAAATGATTTGCAAGGGGGAGTCGATAAGAATATCGAGCATGCAACTAAACCTACACTTAGTGTTCAAGTTGAACACAGACTGTAGGTTAAATACAGACTGATCGACATGGTAAAAGTCGTAGGAATAGGCACTGTGTGGTACATTTGCAGGCTAAAGTGTCATGCTAACTATTTCACATGCCAATGGTGATGCACGGGTGGCAAGTTAAAACTGTAGGTCCCAGGGACAACTAAGAGGGGGGGGTGAATCAGTTCTCTAATAAATTCAAACCAAAATCTTATTAACCAACTTATTGCTTAATACCGGTAAGACGGTTAATTGTGCCGGTAAACAGTGTTAATAGGAAATGTTGTACCAGTAAGAATTAATGCATGAAACATAAGCACAAAGTCAACCACAACACATGACACAAATATTTGTACGTGAAAACCCTGTAAGGGGAAAAACCATGGTGGGAAACCTTACCCACAATCAGATGATACTACTGCAGATAGTAAGTGTACAAAGAGGGGTCTGCACATGCAGAAAGGCCAACAGCCTAGAGCTCACTGCTCAAACACAAATGGGAGTCACACTGACTATAGTTGGATGGTTAAATCCAATGAGAATGTACTGCACAAAATAGCATCTTCATATGCTGGATTCAGTACCGGTGTAATGCTGATATGCTTCTACAAAAACCTAACTTCACCTTCAAATGATGTCTTCGCATATATCTCTGCTTGATCTCACATATATCCTTCCTTAAATCTTTTTCGCATTCCACATTTGATCTTACAAATAAGATCTTACATTTATACCATACCCTAAGACCAATTTTAGTAGGTCGGCTCTACAAGATATTACAATAAAACATTTTACAAATAATACAATATCCGATGCAATAACCGATTGAACATGTCGGCTTAATGCTTTTATAACAATAATAAATCATCTCCATAGCGTGCCATTCTGATCTGGAAAAGATAAACCTGTCGGTGTAACCCTAGATAACCTGGACCTATTTGCCGGTAAAAGCAAATATGAAAATAAGAATATACCAATGATATTACTTCAAGGAAAAGTGTCCACATGATGTCTTCGACATTACCAAGTGTCTTCCATGTCATTGCAGGTACCGGTGAACATTATATCCTATCGGTTAACCATATACCAATGATTGTTTGAATAGTTTACTGATTGTCGGTGAATGTTGCTGGATCTCCAAAGTAGGTGTATTTAGCAGGTGTTGACATCAATGACAAAACCATACCAAAATACCAACAAAAATGTTGTATGGAAGGGAGGGAGTCAGTATTACTACCGACTACCCACTCAGACCTCCACCTTTGCATGTTTTCAATTTTCCATATAATGTGGCATGAACAAGCAGCAACATGGGTGACCAGTCCACATGATAACCGATAATAATAAACTTAAACGGTATGTGTAGTTAGAATTGCCACATGCAAGCAATATAAAAAAGAGTTCAAATTCAATTGAGACTGCTACTATAACAATGACAAATAGAGGTGTCAAATATAAACTCAAATAACAGTCCACCACTCTGAGAGATAGGCTTGAAAATAGAAAGAAACATAGATTGGATCAGTATATTTTAAACTGTTGATTTTGAAAAAAAAAATGAGCAGGGGACAAAGAAAAAGGAAGAGAATATGCATAACATAGAAGAGAAAAGAGAATAAGGTAGGAAGGAGAACAGGTGATTTGACTTCAACCACAGAATATTTTTGACTCAGAAATCAGGAAATCGATCTAAGAGGTAGGCAATTAATCTTTGATCTAATACCGTGTTTTCAAGAAAATGATTCCTTGTTTAAAATGTAATTTTCGTTGTCTCCTTGAATATTTCTATCTGGTGAAAATCTCCTTCCTTAATGTATCATTTTTGGTCGAAAAGAACATCTCTGTTGTTGGGAAGTATTCTTTGTTGTGCTTATTTTGTACCAGTACATAGTGTATTTAACACACACACACACACACACACACACACACACACACACACACACACACACACACACACACACACACACACACACACACACACACACACACACACACACACACACACACACACATAGATATACATACATACATACATACATACATACATACATACATACATACATATATATATATATATATATATATATATATCTGTGGTCAAACAAGAATGTCAGCTCATGTTGTATATATATATATCTATGGTCAAACAAGAATGTCAGCTCATGTTGTATATAGCACCTGCATGATATGCATGTATATATGTAAATATGTATACATACATTCCTACATGTATGAGAAACACAATTCTTTTATCTATATATATTTAAATAGCGGTATGTATTGAAATCATTTTATGTTGAAAAGTATGTATTCTCATATTTCAACTGGAAACATGATGATTTGTAATAAACTAGATCGATATTGTAGGAAACATGTCGACTAGTAGAGTTATTTTGAGATTTGTTTGTTTTTAGATCATTAGTGAAGAAAAGAGTTAAACTTCTGAATTAGTTCCTTGCATTAGAAGTCATGAGGATTACTTTAAATTTTGTTTAAAAAATCCATATAGGTATATGCATTATGAATTATCATTTTATTTAGTAGCCATTATGAATAATTATTAAATTTAGTTAGCTAAAGTCATAAATCATGGAAAAACACATGTTAGTATCGAACTAAATATGTTATCTGAGAAAAGAATTCAATAATCAAAAACATTTAGATAGATAAAGAACTTATATATTCTAAACTTGGAAATTTGAAACCATAGAAAATAGAATACAAGTTAATGTACGATTACGCTATTTAGATTTTATGAGAAATGAATGAATGAATGTGTACTCATTTTCTATTCGATTATATGTAAAGATACATACATGTGTTACACCCTCTTGTTTTTAATTCTTGTCCTTGATTTACTTGAAAAGATAGAAGCGAAATATTGTTTTTTTATTAGATTTAATTAGTTGTAAATGAAATATTGTTTCTCCTATATCTATTTAATGAAAAATTGTATTCTTTTATATTCATTTTTTATATCATACGAACAATAGGAAAGCTATATATGTTTGTGTTTGTGGGGAAAGTTACCTTTCGGAACGGGTGCCGAATGTGGAATTATAGAGAGAATAGTGTTCTTTTCCAAACTATATTTTATTGCTATGCATGGCATTATGCTCGGTCGAGTAACTTATTGACCATTAAAATAGATGGATTTATTTACACTCTACCATATCCTTGATTTATCTTGCTTGTTTCTTTATGGAATTAGAAAATTGAAAATGCATGTATCATTCTAGGCATGCACCAGATTCCATCTTGTCTATTGAATTATTTTTGCTAAGAAATTCATGCAGGATCGAGTAATCTTGATTGACCAAGAATTCTGAGGAAGTGTAAGCTTCAAGGTTGGGTGGAAAAAGCACCTAAATCTTGTTCTCGTCTTCATTCTAAAGATTGCATTGAAGATAGCTTGGATTGCAGATCAATGGACGCATCTCATCCTTTACTTTATATTTTTCTTGTTATTTGAGCTTAAGGCATTAGAAAGGCCTAAGTATTGTATGTAGATATGATTGAGATACTACTACATTTTCTTATTGAATAAAGAATCTTTATCTCTTTATAGAAATCTTGTGTCTATTATGATATCAATGGAATGATCATTTAGAGCTAAGGATGTAATAGTGGCAGTAAATAGACTTATTAAAATAATTATGAGTTTATTTAAGAATAAAGAGTATTTCATTTTATTATTAAATTTAGAAAGTTTTACGTCTTTACATTTTGGAATCAGAGCTCTAGGTTTATAACACTAGGGCCTATGAACCACTTCACAAATTAAACCTTGAGTGTAACAACCTTTTTGTTAAAACTTATAAAAATGGTGCAAACAAAGAAAATGGCTCACAAATCATTTGCAGGAAATGCACAATAACCGCGAGTTAAGAAGGATCCCATAGCTTTTTCTAGACTTGTTGATGGTAACCACCTTAGAGGAGGAGGATGGTTAAGTGAAGAAGAAATTTTCCCTCCTAATGAGAAACACGTTCATGACCTTCCAGACGAAGGTAAAAAGGAATTAACTCCTGAACCAAAGAGGAAAGAAATAACTAATCATGTTGAGCAGGGAAAGGAAATCCACCTACTAAATTTCTTGGAAACAAGACTAGTCTGACTATCCCTGTCAAGGAGATGAGAAAAATGAAGAACGTCTATATGAGCATCTTCGTTCTGATTCAATTGTAGTTAGTTCAAATTAGTCAAAAGGATATACCCCATTGACTCCATAAGTAGAGATCTATTTTTATGTAATATCATTTATAAACAATCAATAAATAAAGTTGCTATTTTATAATCAGCTTGGTGCCATAATAAATGGAAGAAGAGTATCTCCTAGATTTAGTGTATTTGATAAAATGGACACACCTTGAATAATAGTCTCCTGAGTGGAGATGAGCACTTTTTAAGTATGTTTCTTATACAGTATATTTGTAGTTGAGACCTTATTATATATAACAATGATAGCTATCATAAGAACCTAGACGCATTGGATGGTTGATTTATTAAACTATGTTCCTAGACTAGTAATATTCTAACGTGTTCCTTATAAAAGATATAGATACTATTCCATTATACTCTATGTTTGTAGTGTACAAGATAGGTATTAAATGGAGGTATTAGATGGATAGAAATTATGGATATTATGGATGAAACCTTCATAAGGACTTCTTCTTATATTTTATGCTCAAGTTTTGTGGTCCTTGTAGACACAAATGCGAGATTGTTAGTACTATGTTTGATATTCTCTCTAGCACACTTTGGAAAGGATACCCCAAGGTGTTGTGACACTCCCTCACATGTGAATACTCTTAGTCACACAGTTAATTCATGTGATATGTATCCAGTTTGATGCTTTATTTGGTTTATTGATGAATTCTTTGATTTTTTATTTTGGGATTGACTTTGACTTCTTAAGCCAATCATATTTTTCTTTTGTAAGCAAATGAGTCACCAATTTTCTATCTCTATTTTGTGGCCCTTGGTCACACTTGACTTATTGTTTTGTTATGCGCATTTTATAATTTACTGTTGGAATTGATCATGTTCTTTCTCTTAATCCTTATGGTGTCTAACCTAATGTTTAAAAAAATTGGTGTTTTTCAATTTTCATATTAAATTCATTCCCTATCATGTTCATAGCGAACCCCTGATAGAATGTACAAGGGAGTAGAAGTCAGAGAGTGTGCCATGCATAGTTGTTTGTGTTAGTTAGGACAAAAATACCATGTATGTGTATAACTTTTAGTTTCAGTGACTTCAATATGTAAAATAAGTATGTAGGCCTTGCAAAAGTATGCATATTATATATATATATATAGAAGATAGACAAATTTGTGTTCTTACTTTCCTTAAGATCATGTGATCATGTATGATGTCTTTTGTTAATTAAAAGTTGGTGATGGAGTCTTGGACATCCAAGTACAAGTGGTCTTTGATGAAAAGACACATTT